>NC_138663.1:145411695-145623110 GCF_964273445.1 Streptopelia decaocto
TGTTCAACTTTTGATAAAATGATCTTTGCATACCAGTCAAAGCTTTGACATTTTTGTGAGTGTTTCTAAGCTGACAAGCTTTTATAGTGTCCTCTGAATCTTGGTTAGGAGTCAAACCGGCGCTGTTTGAAGACATCAAAGTTCTTCACATCATAGACTTGGGATGAGATCTGTGAGCTGTAAATGTAGATATACAATTGAATTTATATTCTTCAGATATTTCTCATAACTGTAGTAATAATAATGGGCATATACAGCTAATTGGCTTAATTGAATGTGCGTAACTTGCAAATGGGGAAAGGCAGACTGAAAGTAGTCTACAATACTAAGGTATGATTACCTGGTAAATGCATAAACAGTGCAAATGATGTGAGATATATGCCCAGTATCTGCTAGGGTGAAATTGCCACTTCCAAGTAATGACAACAGGTCCTTTGCTAAGATCTTTACTCCAAACAAACACATGGAAGCTGTTAATGGGGTTTTTGTGCACAGCAAAAACCAAACAAGACATGAGTCAACTCTTCTTTCTAAAATTAGAAGCAGCACCCTAGTAAGAAAAATATGTAAGAGACGCATGGTCTTTCATAGATGTTGGACTGGCTGACCCATGGGTGTCACAGAAACCATGTTATGGGAAAGATTTAATGTTAACAGCACCATTTTAAACCTCAGGTTTTGCACCAGATAGCCCAGAGTTGCGGGGCTGCATGATTTCACATAGCACACCTTCTGTCAGCTCAGATTTACTCTCTGCTAGTTTTCTTTTAACTCATCATGTTACTGTGTTTAAATTGTCATTGTAGCATAACCTTGCAGCTGTGTTATTGAAATGCACAGAACAATCCCATGATACCACTGATATGAGTTCAACCTCACAAGCAATTAAGACTTTATGTTCTGGTTCTCAGCCACCAACAAATTATACATGCTAAGGGTGAAAGTGTGAACTACTTCACATAGTATGACAACCACGATTTGGCCAACTGCCTGAAGACTTAACTAACCAACCTTTTCAGTCTCCCTCTAGACTCAAAGGAGGTGTGTTCTGTCTCTCCTTTTAGTTCTGGATTTCTAGGCATTCATATTGTGAATCTACATAAAGGAAGATTATCGCTTTAGCCCTCAAAGGTTTATTTTCATATAAAACAAGGTAAGAGGGGTCCTCACCATGTATTGGTAGGGGTTCAAAGCATGGCTGAGGCCTGCAGCTGGACCACAGGGACCCACTGAACTCTTGGGTGCTGGAACCTCAGGACTACAGGCAGTAAGCTATAGGGGTCTTCACCAAACCAACGTAAAACAGCAACAGGAGACATGGGGAAGACAAAAGTAGTTGAAAGCTGGGTTTAAAATGATTTTCACAAATTGTGGTCTTCTCCACAAGAGTCAGCCCACATTGCTCAGGAAACTTTAAATGCTTAGGGCTATGATGTCCCGTCAGTTGCCACACTGTGCAGAAGAGTTTCTGTTCTAACAAACTTTTTTTTTTTTAAGTTTATGTGGCTTACATGGTCTCATTACTGTAATATCTTTATCCTATAAAATTACATGTTACAAAAGCTCTGTGAAAGAAAGAAAGAAATGCTACCATCCTCACAGGAACAGACAGCACAGAATGATGGTACTGTTTGAGCCACGTGGAGGGGTTTCCAGTTCCATTTTCCATTCCAGTCTGTGGGGTTTTAAGATCACTTTATCTCTTGAAACTCCAGAAATAACCTGCACAACCTCTCACTTGTGTTGCTTTTTTGACCTACTTGGTTAACCAAAGTTCAGCATCCTGTGGGTTGTCTCTATCTGGAGAAGAGATTGGTGATGTACTCAGATGTCTTTGATGCACTTCTGTCTGTTCATGTTTTGCAAATAAAGTCTTATTTCCTGACCGCAGAGTGCTTTGCATAGGAAATCGTTCTTACTCACAGCTCCAAATCCTTTTTCAGTGAGTTTTATTAGATATTTTATTAGATTTATTCTTCAACTACAGATTAAATGTGGTTGTGCTTTGCAGATTTAATTGTATGCTGTGTATTCGCTATATAACTTCTTAACAACTAGCTGAAGTATGGTGGTCATTATGTTTGACTAGTTTGCAGGAAAGCAAAGCTTTAGACCTATCACTACTACTGATCACTATTTTGACCCTGTTGGCTCATGGAAAATTGCATCAAAACAGGAAAGCATCTTTTGCAATCCTGTGAAATAAGACTGCGCGATAATGCTGTGTTGCGGAAGAGCAGGTACAAAAGCCTCAGTGGTCATCTAGTAGTATTTTTTTGAAAGCAGAAAACTAGAATGCCTGCAGCACTGAAACTGCAACCAGAGACACCAGGAACTGACTGCAGAACAAAGAAAAGGCAGAACAGTCTACCTTAACCCAGTTGGTTGTGGCATCCAAAGAACTATAGGCAATTCCTGCAAATGATGGAGAGGGTATCTATTAGATGAACCGATGGCTCCAGACAGCAGTGTTGACCTGACTTACTATCTTCTGTTTTTATAGAGCTGACACCTGGCAGGGAGATATATTAGAGAAGGGATACTGAGTCTATCTGTGTGTCTAAGAAAATCTGTACTGTGGCCTGTAGACATATGTATGACCATACAGTTGGAAGCATGACCATAGCATTTGCTATGTTTTCCTGCAGAGCTCTTTTAAGACTTTGCCTATCTTCTAGTTGTTCTTCAGAAGAGACATAACATAAAGCACAGAACTGTGAGATGGCAGAAAGCAGTCTTTGTGTGCTCAAGGTCTGCCAAAAATGGGTAAAATACAAGGGCTACAAAAAGGAATCAGGTTGAGTCCCAGAGTGCGCCATTCAGCAGGGCTTCCAGGCTTGGGGCGGATAGCTAGCAGGGGTCAGAGATATTGTGCCCACAGGGACATTCAGCAGACAGGGATTTGAGGGCACAGGGTGTTAACAGAATGTGGGAAGGATGCTATGATGCTCCTGCAAGTGTATATGTCCTCTGGAACTGGAGACAGGATAAAACAGAGCCCTTAAGGACTCCAAAGCACCAAGTGCTCCCACCATGTGGGCTGTGTATGCATTTCCCTGTGCAGTTCACACACTACAGAGCCAGGATTGTGAAAGAGGGTGGAAAAGCTCCAAGGATGAATAATCAGAGAACTTCAAGCACATGCTGTCCAACAGGAAACTCCAAATCTGCACCCTGAACAAAGTCTGGGGGAGGGAGAGACTAAACCCATGAGTTTTCAGCTAGGAGCATAGAAAAACTTGTCCAAAGGACAACTTAAAAATGGAAAGAAGCTGAACATAGCATAAAGCCAATTATTTACTCTCTTCTTCAGTGGGGGCTTCTGTGAGCAATACCCATATGTTCAGGCTCTAGGGAATCTGTGGGCATAGCAGAGAGGCAAGGGCTTCTTTTTGCTGAATGATGACCCAGAGTTTTCAGAAGGAAAATGCTGAATCTTTGGATGAAGTTGGAAGAGATCAGATGGTGAACTAAATGTACTTAAGACAGGAAGAGAAAAAGGAGAGGAAAGAGGAAAGAGGAAAGGGGAAAGGGGAAAGGGGAAATGGGACAGGGGAAAGGGGAAAGGAGAGGGAAGGGAAGGGAGGGGAAGGGAAGGGAAGGGAAGGGAAAGGAAAGGAAAGGAAAGGAAAGGAAAGGAAAGGAAAGGAAAGGAAAGGAAAGGAAAGGAAAGGAAAGGAAAGGAAAGGAAAGGAAAGGAAAGGAAAGGAAAGGAAAGGAAAGGAAAGGAAAGGAAAGGAAAGGAAAGGAAAGGAAAGGAAAGGAAAGGAAAGGAAAGGAAAGGAAAGGAAAGGAAAGGAAAGGAAAGGAAAGGAAAGGAAAGGAAAGGAAAGGGAAGGGAAGGGAAGGGAAGGGAAGGGAAGGGAAGGGAAGGGAAGGGAAGGGAAGGGAAGGGAAGGGAAGGGAAGGGAAGGGAAGGGAAGGGAAGGGAAGGGAAGGGAAGGGAAGGGAAGGGAAGGGAAGGGAAGGGAAAGGAAAGGAAAGGAAAGGAAAGGAAAGGAAAGGAAAGGAAAGGAAAGGAAAGGAAAGGAAAGGAAAGGAAAGGAAAGGAAAGGAAAGGAAAGGAAAGGAAAGGAAAGGAAAGGAAAGGAAAGGAAAGGAAAGGAAAGGAAAGGAAAGGAAAGGAAAGGAAAGGAAAGGAAAGGATTGAGTGCTGCAAGATGAAAAGAGAAGTGCCCTGCAGAATTCTCTGCTAATTTTCAATAGGGTTTTGTTTTGGAGTTTGGTTGAGTTCTTCAGTTCACCTGGATTCAGAGGTGTGGGGGCGGAGATGCAAACCCTGCAAGTCCTGAAGTGACTGTAAGCTCTGTACTTCTGCTTCTTGAGATTACTATTTTCTTCTGAATGCCAGGAGGCTGCCTGCCAGCATGTGCTCTTTCAGAGCCTCTCTCTCCCCTATGTAATCAAATCTAGTAATCACCTTGAGTTATTTTTAACCTTTAGCAAAGAAACTCCCAAATAAGTCTGAAACACAGTGTCACAGGAAATGGAATAAATGGGGCAGATTTTTTTTTTTAAAAGTACTTAAAGTATCTGATATGCTTTTCCACTGACAGTCTTTCTTAGACTGTATTCAGATCTACAGTTCAATAAGTAAATTGTATATTAAAACCTTTATTGTTGCTATAATTTCTGTTTATGTGTTACAAGCTTTTGTTAGAAAGAAATCTAATTAGAGAGAGACAGTTTACTCTGCAATGTTCAAATCACCTGATGGACTAGAACTTGGAGACTTTAAAAGACTTTGTAATATTTTCGTTCATGGGTAGAGGACATTTTTGGCTCAGCCTGTAAAGAATTAACACAGAGCTACGTCTCTTAATGTAGGGGAATTTGGCTATGGCAGTAGGTAGCTGAGCTTTCTCTGTGCCTGGATGAGGACTCTCAGGAATGCACCAGATTCTGAGGAGATGCCGACTTCTTTCTTGCATATTATAAGCACTTCAAACTCAGCCTGAGCTCAGGCTGCATAGAAATGTTGCATATTTTTATGGAGAGTACCTGGAGATGTCTGAACCATTTCCAAAAGGACTTTTTTAGCCAAGAAAGGTCTCAAGCCATCCTTTTGGCCTGATTTTAAAACAAAGGCAGATGGAAACCATAGACTCTATTCTGGGAGGCTTGAGTAGTGGTCACACCTGAAATTTCCTCTGGGCAATACCAGCAACTTAACTTTAAACCTTCTGTATGACATTCATATTATCTTACTTTCTAAAATTAAAAAGATGTTTTCAGTTGAATACTCAACAAACCTTCACAGTAGTGCACTGCAGACAAAGACTGGAACTGAAGTCAGATTTCAAGTATGGTGTATCACATAAATTCCAATTAAAAGGGCGAGAGACAAAACCAACATAAAAACATAGGAAAAATTATGAGGTTAGTGAATAAGCTGTTTTACAAGGATTAGGTTCTGATTCTGATCAGCAGGACACTGATCATTCATGGATTTAAAAAACAAAAGCTTATTGTGCTGAATGTCTTCAAACTGTTAGACTCAACACAGAAAATAATAAGGGAATGGTTCATAAGCTTCTCCTGAATATGCAAGAATTCATATTATAATTTATAATTCTTTCATTTGTATTGTAATTTGTATTAGCTCTGTGTTAATTGAAGTTTCTTTTGAAAATGCAGAAATACATTTAAAAATAAGAAAACTAAAATTCATAGCTATGTACAGGGATGCAATTAAAAGCAGATGTTATTTTAGATTAGATGATGTTACCGCTTACACAATATAGCCACATGTCTCAAACGGTTAGTGTACAGGATTTCATGATTACCTCTGGAAATGTTTTAATTAGCGAAGTAAAAAAAGATTACCATAAATTATTTCTAATTTCTGACTTTCATTTCCAGACTATGCCTCTGTTGAGATGATTCGAAGTTCTCCAATTTTAATTTATCTTGCCAATCTCAAGCAGTAACTCAAGTCGGTCCAGTGACTCATTTCAGAAAGCTGTTTCAGCATCTAAGTGGCGAAATCAAGGTCAGCCAAGATACAGTATCTTCAGTGACTCTGTTACAGACTTGGACTTGTTAATTCTGTCGTATGTGCACACCAAGTTAAAGTTTTCATATTGCAGAAGCAGCCTTATACATGGCATCTCCTTCAAATCTATTAAAATATCAGACTAGTGTACTCTCTGGCTGTGGAAGCAGACCAGGGATGATGAGATTTCTTCCATCTCTTTGGGAAAGGGGTTCCTTGTTTTAGCTTTGTTTTGTATTGGGTGGTTTTCTTTTTTATTTTTTTTCCCCCCACAGTTTTCATGAGGAAGAAATCAGATAATTTGGAAATAGATTATGTCATGTGCAGAGCAAAAGTATCTGGTGTATTGCTCAGAACTAAATGGATCACGATTTTTTTCGAAATTCCTCCTGTTAAAGGAGTGTAAACAAATAAGTGTTTTTCATGCTCTGTGTGTCCCTGATAAGATGTATGAAGCTCTTGGCAGAGGATGAGGAGGATGTCAAAAGTTTTATCACTTCTGGACATTTTTCACATGAAACCAAATTACTCCCTTCCCACTCTATTTTTAAACTGGCTGCAGTGTGACCTGACTCCTGGTTCATCACCAGCCTGCAAGAAAAGCACAGGGCTTATTATTTTGATTTGTATTGCTTACTGCATTTTTCTATTTGTTACTTTCTCTACTGGTGCAACACAGAGTGTAATTGCTGCTCATAGCAATAAGGGCATGGCTGTAGCTTCAGCTGCTATGGCTTATCAGCTTCTGAAAACCCTTTGGACATGCATCAACAGACTTTGAAAAGGAAAACAAACATCTTAAACATTTAATACACACTTAGTGCTCTTTCTTTTTTATTCTGTTACATATAGGGGAATTTCCGGCAAAAGCCTTTGTTCAGAAGGTAATCTGTCGGTGTTCAGAAAATGCTTTCAAGACAGAAAGTCTATCTATATGCTTGTGAATGAAAGCGGTTCATGGCAGAGACACAAGCACTGTCCCATGACCTTCTCTTCTACCTGCACACTCCCTGACTCACCTGGGGCTTGTGCCAGCTCGCACACTCCTAAGAAATATCTGCTGTGGTACAGGGACTAGCCCAGGCTAATAGACTTGTCCTAAACAGTCCCTAGTCCATTCAGTCCATCAGTAGTGAAGCTGAGGACACCCTTTTGAGGACTTCCATTGGAGTTTAGTTAAGCCGTATGGAGAGAGACCTCTGACTACCTGTTCTCTGGCCCATTCGTTTATTTGTGCTGATATATCTGGGGATTGCCATGGTCCATCTGGATCTCTCAAACTTACAGGATGACATACTCCATAAATTAAACTTTATTTTATGAGCTCATTAGGAAAGAAAGGAACAAACCCGATAAACAAGCCTTATTTCCGCTTTGTACAGACTAGTCTAACACATGAATTCGCTAATTCATCACTTAATTTATGAGGTTTCTAACTCACAATTCATAACTCTTAACTTTTTCACCTATGAGCAAAGCATTTACCTAGCCAATGATGAGTGCTCATCCTTCCTCCTCTGTCATGGTTTGGATGTCCCCTGTATCACATCAGGAACATGAAAGCCTCAGCAGTCCTACTGCTGTTGGATCCACTTCAAAAACCCTTTTTTTGGGGTAAGCTGATGTATTTATACCTTCCAGCTTGGAAGTTTGGTCTATACAGTTTCCATGAGTTATTGGATTCTGAAGAAACTGCCAGACATTCAACAGGCAAGGCTGACAGATGCACGAGACAGCAAGCTGCAGGTAACAGTAGCTGTATAATGACCTTTAGCCATTTCTGGCCACCATGTCTTGCCTATGTGTTGCCCTAGCTTTGACCTAGTGGCACTTTTCCAAGTATACATCAGGCCTTAGCATGAGCTGTGTGTTAGCTGAGATCTGAGCAGCAGCTGAGTGAACAGTCACAGGGATGCTGGTCTGTGGAGTAGTTTTCTATTTTGTTGTGAAAGCTGTATTTTCTTATGGCATAAAATATAACGGGGCAGGGCAAGAACATGGCAAAACGTAAGAAATGCAGCCCTGAAGCCTGCAACATGATGTTTCTTCAGTTGTAAAAAGCTGTAACTCCGAAGTAGGGATGCAGAAAAGTTTTTGCATCTAAAATGAATTCGTGCTGTGTGCTACCCTGCTAACATAGATCCGTCCTCAAACTCTATACTACTAATTACACCAGCATCCACCTGGAGCAACATAAAGTGCAATGTGCATCTCTCTCATGTATGTTCATCCTGTGCAGCCTTCATAAAGGATACAATTCCTTTCAGTACTTAAAAGGGGCTTATGAGAAAGATGGTGACAGACATTTTAGAGGGGCCTGTGGCGATAGGACAAGGGGTAATGGTTTTAAACTGAAGGAGGGGAGATGCAGGATAGATATGAGGAAGAAATTTTTTACAGTGAGGGTGGTGAAACACTGGCCCAGGTTGCCCAGAGGGGTGGTCGATTTCCCATCCCTGGAGACATTCCAGGCCAGGCTGGATGGGGTCTGAGCAACCTAAACTAGTTGCAGATGTCCCTGCTCATTGCAGGGCATTGAACTAGATGACCTTTGAAGGTCTCTTCCAACCCAAACTATTCTACGATTCTGTGATTCTGTGATTCTATGACCTTACTAGGCAGTCTAGGTGTGGTCAACTTTGCCAGTATTGGGCTATTAAGGCACAGCAGAGATTTTTGCTTGGCTTCTTAGGGTGAGTATGCACATACCTGCTGGGAGGTGCAAATATTCTCACCAATTAGATGTGATATTTTGTAGGCGGCCTCTGTTTCTCTCCCAAGGCTGAAGCAGGCTATGAGGAAGGTCGACCTGGTGTGCGCCCTGATGGAGGCAGTGGCACCAAGGAGTGATGAGGTGCTGGGGAGTGACACTCAGATGGCAACATGGGGACACCTCCAGGTCACCTCATCGAGGCAGAGATGCTGATCTTGAGGGGACAGGAAGCACCGAGCCACTTTTCCAATTCTGAAGCTGTAAGAAGACTATAGAAATACCTGTAAGGGATGTAAATGTTGTGAGAACTTGGGAAATATTTGTGCACTCTGGCAATATTTTAGGCAGCTAGGGAATTGCTCTCAGGTTGAATGCCATTGTTCAAATCTAAAATTAAGTAGAACTTGAAAACAGAGGAAGATGGTTTGGCAGCATCTTCTCTTTTTCCCCGTCACACATTAAACAAGGAGATAAACCAGGAATCTCCACATCTCTTTATTGTTACATATTTTTTCCACTTGCCTGGAAATGAGGGAGAGAAGTACAAAGAGCTAGGGCCAATACCATCTCAAGAAACTTCAACACAGTCTTAGCTCCTCATAATTTTAAACACTAATGCCATGAAAATGACAATTTCCAACTTCTAAGGGATTTATAAGTATTTCTAAATCATAACTTATGCATGGGTTAATAGAGTCTAAGGCATGAAAGGAAGAGGAAAAGGATAAGGTGGGGAAGGAAAAGGATGCAATAAGGGATGGAACGATGACAGGCACTTCAGGGTTTAGCCAAAACCAGTTGAGTACTGGCAATGTCACTGCATGATTTAAGTTGAGCCTATTATAGCCTGGACAAAATCCCTCCGTGTTGAACAGCTGGATTTTATATTGTACAAAATGATCTAATTTAATTACCTAAAAGTATTGTCTAATGTGCTTTGCTGTAATTCTGGAAGAAAATTCTACATTGAAATGACCGTCATTGTTTATGTTTTGATTATGTCACTTTGACCTTATGCTCACTGGTATACAAAGGAAGAGTTTTGAATCTTTTTGAGCAGACTTTTGCTCTCCTCCTGGGTTCAGACTAAGTAACACCATCCTTCAAAGCTACTTATTGTAAAATTAATGGAAGAAAACATTTGTATTTGAAACTGGCTCAGCTGCTTATTCAAGATTGAGCTACTCAAAATGAACAATGAATATGATCTGTAAGACAAGACTTCAGAAAGAGTTTCAGCTAATGAAGATACAGTCTATTATCTTTAGTAAAGACTTTCTGAAGTGAGCACTTATTCAAAAATACTGACTTGTTTAGAACTACATATAAGCAAAATGCCCCAACAAGCCATCCTCAGTAGAAAGCACAATCAAGCACAAAGAAGTCACAGCTACGATGTAGCTAAAATAATACCGATTACTTACTGATACTAAAATAATACTGATTATATTTAAGACAGTGATTAGAAAAGCATAGTTCCTGCCTACTAAATCAGGTCACATTCCATCACTAATTGGGTCAGGTAACCACAAGGGCACATGGTTCTTCACTTCCTCTTCAAGCACGTCTTTTGGTGGCTTCTCAGAAAGTTACAGCTTGTGTACTTCACACCAATGCTGTGAAACCCTCCAGAATCATTAATGTTCCTTTTATAGCCATCATCTTCCTTCTGTTCTGTTTTTCTCCTCTACACCTCAGTCAATTCATCTTTTCTTTTTATAATTTTAAGTTAAAATTCCTAATACCCAATCTAAACCTCCCCCGGTGCAACTTGAGGCCATTTCCTCTCATCCTGTTACTTGTTACTTGGGAGAAGAGACCAGCTCCCTCCATACTACAACCTCCTTTAAGGTAGTTGCAGAGAGTGATAAGGTCTCTCCTCAGCCTCCTTTTCTCCAGGCTAAACAGCCCCAGTTCCCTCAGCAGCTCCTCATCAGTCTTGTGCTCCAGACCCCTCAACAGCTTTGTCGCCCTCCTCTGCACTCTCTCTAGTACGTCAATGTCCCTCTTATGATGAGGAGCCCCAAACTGAACACAGTATTCAGGGTGCAGCCTCACCAGTGCCAAGTACAGGGGCACAATCACTTCTCTAGTCCTGCTGACCACACTATTGCTTCCTCAAAACAGCTGTTCTAATTTGTTTAATCCAGATCCGCTTCTTTTTGTCATTGTGAGAAATTAGGAACTTTGAAACTAAAATACCATAAAATATTCAGTCTTGACAGCTCATTTATGAAATGTATTTGAGAAATACAGTGAGATGAAGTCAGATGCTAAATGTCAAATTCCTGCTTTTATAGAAAATGGAAAATTCCACAATACAGTAGAGTCTTTTGAGGCTTAGCAACCTACAACTCTGAAGACTTTAGCCTTACTGGACATGTTGCATTGCTTTGTGGCTGTTAGTGCTGAGCAGACAGAACAAGTCTGTGGACCTATAGAACCCTCCAGTCTAGCAAGAAAATTGGACATTCCCTATATTTTCTCTACTACCCTATAATGAAACTGGACACTACTACTGAGGGAGGGAAATCCGTCTCTCCTTGGCTGTCTGTGCCCATCCTGCTGCTGATAAATGGGCAGCAGGAATCCATCTCCACAAGTGCAGAAGGGACAACACCTGGGTCAGAGGGAAGGAACAGACTGGAGAAGGGAAGTATGTGATGAATCTCAGAGAGGAGGTTGGGAGACATGACTGTGGAATGGGAAAGACAGAGCAAGCTGGATATGGAGCATAAGACTGAGAAGTGGACTAACTCCCATTAAAGTTAGATTAGGAGCAAGTGGATCATACTCTGGTGAGCAGCTTGAAGTAATAATAGAAAATACGTGAAGTGGGTAGGAAAGCAAATCTGATAAAGAGAAGTTTTTGAAAGAGATGGAGATTGTCTAAACATAGAGACTGGCATTAGCATCTTTTGTTGGAAGAAACAATGTGTGGAGAGTTTGACACAAGATGGGTATACAGGGAGTGGAAGATGAAGAAATGGGTGTAAGAATCAGAGAAAAGAAAACTGGGAACTGGTGAGAATACAGGGAGGGTTGTGATGAAGATGTTTGGAGGAGAAGCTCATGGACAGCTGCACTGAGAATGACAGGGAGACTGGAGGCATCTGTTTTGTGAGGAGGAGGAGGGAATGAGGCTACACAGGGAAAGGGACTATGACTGGGTTTAGAGGTCAAAGAAAACAGAGACTGTGACTAGACTCTCACAAGACTGAGAAAGTAGGTAAGAATGTGGCACATAAATCTCAGTGTAGGTAGATGTAAGGTCATGCATATAGATAAAAATAATATAGGCCATGCCTATAAAATTCTGAACACAGAACTGGCACTTACAGCTCAAGAAAGAAATCCTGGACTAACACTGACAGTTTTTCTGAAGGGATCACCTCAATGTACAATAGAAACCAGAAGATCTCACTAAATGTGTTGAGAATAAAACCAGAAAGCATCATTTTGCCAAGATATAAAACCTTGGGGCACCTCTGCATTGATTATTGTTTGAACAATTGAGTATTGTATGGTACCCTTATTTCATGATACAGGTGCACCACACAGGATGATGTTAAAGTGAATGATGCAGCTGTCCCATGATGTGAGACAAAAAGCTGGAACTTTTCAGTTTAGAGATAAAGTGGCTGGTGGGAAAAGATAGATATCATTGGGGGTTACAAAGTTTTGAATGCAACAAGTAAGATGAATCTCATGGTACTAAAATTAAAGGATTGCCATTGCAACTGACACTTGGCTTATAAAAAGACAGTACTTTGCACAGTCAGTAGTGGCCTTCTGTAAATGGTCGATACAGCTATTTGTGGGGGCAGACAATATCAGCAGGTTCAAAAAGGAATTAGGCAAATTAATGGTCAAGATGCTCTTGGGGAAACACATGAACCCTCTAACACCACAGTAGCACTAGCCCTTGCCTGACTGTTCTGCCAATGGCTGGTTCTGACTGCTGGACTCTCTTGTGGGTGATGGCTGGGATCCCACAGTGGCTTCCTCAGATATCCTGAGAAGGCCTCTCTCGTCAGAGAGGGTTTGGGCCTTTCATTTATGCTTGACCTGAAAAGAAGATTGCTCTGTCTGCCAGGGTCTGGGACAGCAATCTCAGCATAGAGGTCCTGGGTGGCAAGACTCAAGGAGGAAATGTCAAAGGAGGGAATCACCTGCTTTTGCTAGCAGCTTGGTCTCACTTCAGGGCATCCTTTATAGCTCCCTCTTCACGGACCCTGCTTCCCCACCGCAGGCAGGTTCAGCTGAATTAGCCTGTTCATGCTGATCCCGTTACTTGGATAGTGCCACAGAGCAAGGAGACACCTGGGTGTGAAAGGCCACTGGCAGTGCTATGTCTGGGGCCCTCTTTTGCCAGTCCTCCTTCCTGCACCAACAGTAAAACCCAGAGGTGCCATGAAGCCCAGCAGAGGAAGGTGGGCAGCAGTGGTAGCACCCCACCCATGGGCAGGCCCCTATTTGCCATGGCAGTGGGAGCAGGGCAATCCCAAGAGAGAGGCAACACCCACATGCTTTTTCGAAATGAGAGGCAAAAGGAAGGGAGGAGATGGGTAGGACAGGAGACAGCAATTGCCAACAACTCCTGACAATTCTAAACATGAGGTTATATGAGAGGAATGGGCTGTAGCTAGTGGTCAGATTTGTATGATGTCCCTTAATAGAGGACACCATCTCCTATGGCCACTGCTGGAAACTGAGTGCTGGGACAGATAGGATTTTTTGGTATGGTCTAGCTGGACATTCCTTTCATTCTCAGAATATTGTCAAGATTAACATCATCAAGATTGCAAAATTAAAGACTCAAATGTATTTATTGCTTAAAGTTGCTTAAGTAGTCTTGACATTTTTTTCTTTTTACATGTTACAATTATTTAGTCACATGTTATTGTACCTTCTAGGAAGTCTTTGTCTCTATTGGCAAGAAAGAAGGTGCTCTCTTTTAACGGTCATGTAGTCAGGAAATTTTTTCTCCCTGGTAATTTAGTGAGCAGCCCTGTGCCTTATTTCTTGTCTTTCATTCAAGCCCAGCTCAGAAAGGATTTGTTTCTATATGGATTTCTTTTTAATGCTTGCCATTTTTTTTCCAGTACTGACTTTGCAGTCAAGTTCTTTCAACATAGTGAGTTTATGCTGTAAATTCAGTCAGGACAAGAGTGTGTACTGAATGCAATTTTTGCTCTTTATATCTGTTGACAACCCTGACAAAGAAAAGAAGGGCATACCATAAATCTGCCAGTAAATCTTACATATTTCAGGTATCTTAGCATCAAGAGACTTGTTACCAGCTGAACAATAAAAACTAGGAAATGCCAAGCAAGTGTGAGAATCATGAAACTCAGGGACTACAGATGTACATCTCTTCAGAATGGGGGATGCTTGACCTTACACAGGTCACATATATATATTGCATATGTAGACCCAGAGTAGACCACAGATGTGCACTAACGTGTAGAAACTCTACTGTAGACAGCCTGGGCATGAGCATTCTGTTTGACCCAGACTGCCAAATATTATCAAATATCTGAAAATGTGGAACAAAAAATATTGACGAAATTAAATCTCTTCTTTAATAGAAACCCAACTTGCAACATCTGCAAGTTCTTGTGCCACTTTTATTCTTTGTGACTATTACAGTTCTTCCTTTATTGAGTGTTACAGGGAGAGGCAGGAAGCCTGTCAAACCACAGAAGTACAAGCACAGTGTGCTGGTACCTTTTGAGTAACGTTCCAGTTGCAGTCTCAGCTGCTGTGGTGCTGTACTGATTGCTACTATGCCCTATATTGGATGTAGTAGACATTATTGCCTTTGTGTAACTCCACTTGTGGCTGAAAACCTCTTAAATGAGAAATGTGAAGTGTTCTAGTGACCTCTGTGTAAAATTACTCTTACACTTAGAGTGAGGAGCTGTTTTCCCTGTAGTCTGCTTTTTTCTAGGTTTTCAAAAAAATATTTGTAATCAATAAAATGATTTTGAAAATCGTTATTACTGAACAAAACTAGCGACCACTTCAACATTGTAACAAGTGTAGGTTCCCGAAAGCACCGCAGGAGGCTGCTTCAACTACTTGCCTTGCCAGGATGAAACAACTGTTTTTTACACAAGAGAATTGCTGTCTAGCATACTTCAGTGCAGGCTTTCCCAGGAATGCTTTTCAAAGACTATTTTTCAAGTAGCCATTGCAATGAAAACATACAGAAAACCCCATCAACTTTTCATATGCAACTGGTTGGTAAACAGAGTGTGTTTTGGCCAGTTTTTTTTTAAGGTGTTATAACTGGCTGGCATTAGACTTCAGAAGGGGAGTTAAAATAGCAATAATAATTAATAGGTAGTATCATGGATGGGGTTGATAGAAACTTTAAGTTTCTGAGTCAGGTCTTTTTACTATTGTTAAAATTATCCCTTTGGACATAGATTTTCTATGCTTCATAGTCATCTAAGTTTGTTTTTGTAAGTCACCCAAATCCAATGAGAAATTTCCAGAATGAAGTCAAAGAAGAAAAACACTGTGTCTACATGCTTTAAAGCCAAGAACAGAAATGCAATCTTTGTCAGTCATGTGTAGCTTGCATTTCTGTGAAGTGCTATGTGGATTTGGCCAATTTATAAATCATTGCATATTTCATCTCACACATGCTCATGTTTGTTACAAGTTACCAGCTAAGGCCTTTGAATAGTTTTCTTTTAGGATGTTTTGTTCTATTTCTGTTTATGCTTCAGGAGATCCATTTCTGTGCCATAAGAAAGGAAATGCTACATTATTGCAGCATCCTCTTCATAAGTCATTGATGCTGTCCCTTTCCAGAAAACCTAGAAAATTCTGCGTCCTAACTGCTGTAGATACCAGTGCAGGGAAGGTGAAGAGACAACCTATGACTGCTCTGTCCAAGTCCAGCTGGGGTCACAGGCTTGTTTCTCCCACATATTAGGGTGCCTCTGAAAGCCACCCTAAATTGTAGCTCCTTCAGAGCAGTCTATCAATGCCACTGGGTGACTCTGCTTTGCTTATGCTTTTTCTTTCCCTTTCTCTACTCTGGCTTTCCTAAAGACCAGTCTCTGAGGTTGAGGGCTGGGACATCCAGCAAGGGCCCTGGAGTGGTCTGGAGGAGGAACCTACCTGGCATAGAATATCCTGGAGGGACAGAAGGCCTCCTCCGAGTGGGGCACAGCCTGCTAACCACGCTCCTTCCCCTCCCAGCCAGTTCTGTTTGAGCATCAATAAGCAACCTCGCCCAGTCGGTACAAA
This sequence comes from Streptopelia decaocto, assembly GCF_964273445.1. NCBI lineage: Eukaryota > Metazoa > Chordata > Aves > Columbiformes > Columbidae > Streptopelia > Streptopelia decaocto. Next base: position 145,427,670 of record NC_138663.1, read on the forward strand.
AGCATGCGTCAGATTTGCAATGTTTTCGGTAAACTGAAATGTGTCTTTGAAAAGCTGCTCTTGAAGAAAGCAAAACAAGCTTTGAGAAGTTTCAGCTAAGAAAAACAAAGAGGGAAAGTGCCAGGTTTGTAACTTGTTGGACCTGTGCACTTAACTTTCTAAATATGGAGACAAGGTCTGTTCTACAATGAAATCTGTGTTGGAGACAGCTTACCTAAATTACAGATTTGGCTTCTTTCCTTCAGCTCTGTCCTTTCCCTTATATCTTTTGTCTTATTTGCTCCTTCTCCCAAGTGCAGTGTCATTCTGAAACCATTCCCTGCAATGCTGCTGAGCAACACAGCAGGAACACCACACAAATTAAGGGTGTGGAAACTAAGAGAGAGCTTACTGTTGAATCATGAACAAAAATTATTGTTTCCAGCTTGCCTGCATGTAATGTGAATTTCCACTCGGTGTGTCCTGTATAATAAAAACAAAACAAACCAAACAAGCAAACAAACCCCACAACCAAAACCCACAGCATAGTGCTGTGGTCTGGCTCCTCTTCCCTCCTCCAGGCTTCTGCTGAAGAGCAAGAAACTGAAATCAGGAGGACATGAAGCTCGCTCATCACCTGGTGGCATAAAGGAGACTGACAGAGTTCAGAGCTCAGAACTACTTCTCCCATTTGCTCCAGGGATGGTAGAGACATTTCTTCCCATGGTACCACCTTCCCAGTTCTCCAAAGAGTGGCCAGAGACCTGGAGGAGCCAGAGGGGATGTGTGGGGGAGCCAGTTGTTACAGTGAATTGAACATTTTCATGCATCCCAGACAAACATTAAAAAAGCACAGCTTCTTTCTTCATTTTAATTCACTTTCAAGCTCTGTGCTTAGCACTCATGAGAGGTTTATATTACTAGTTTACTATCTTACACTATCATCAGCTCAAACTACTAGTGTGATATCAGTTAAATGGTAGTCCCTAATCCAGATTTTTGCCTCCCTCTTGTATCAGATATTCTGGTCATCCACTTTGCTTAAGCTAACACCCTCTCAGTCAGTGACTGAGCACCAGTTTTAGGGAATGCCCCAGAGGAGAAAGCCTTGAAGTGGCTTGTGCATTCTCTTTTGTTGTTGTCGTCTTAAACTGGTTATGTTGCTCAGTCTCACAGGCCTGGACCTTCCTTATCTCAGTGTGGTTGCTTTGAGCTGGAGAAACATCAAGGCTGCTGTGAGCAATGGTGAATGGGGTGGCTCTGAATTCAGTGCTGAGTCTTGCAAAAAGAGTTAAATCAGCAAAAGCTGATTTCATAATAGCAGTAAAATATATCAATTACTGTTGAATGAAAGAAAGCAACTAGTTGACCAGAAGATATGAGGTTACATCCTGTCCTGAGCTTTCTTTGCAAAAGGAAAGACAAAAAACCTCCAAACAAATCCACAGCCATGACCATCTCTTTTAAGCTGCTTCGGATCCTGTAAATAAGGTCAGCCCCCCTCAAACAATATTTGCTCTCACTTGGTCCCCCTGATTTTTTAACAGCTTTTTGATACTTCATGTAGACAAAATTAACACCCTGGTTCCCAAGTAGAGAGAGCTCCATTGAAGTGAACAAGAAATGGGAAGAGTAACAAAGCTCAGTGACACGTTTTTCACTCTCCAGTTCCCTCGTGTGTGAAACAGTGATTAACCTCTCAGTCAAAGCTGTGGCTGCCACCCATACTACTCCACCCCCCTTCATGGCAGCCCAATGACATTTGAATGATGGACTTGAATTAGCACTCCAATTCAAACACTTGTTACAAACTTGTTGTTAAAACTCTTAGTTGCTCTTTCGCAGACGATCATGAGGAAACTTTTCTCTACTTGCAAGCACAGCCTTACTATAGCTTATAATGGTGTGTTATGTCACTTTTCTTAGTTTGTCTTCTTGATGTAGTTCCAGAAATCTGGCCCATCCTCCTTTATTCAACTCCTTTCTCCCTGCTGATACAAACTCTTTTCTCACCATTCACTCATCACCATACTACAATCTCTTTCAAGTAGCTGTCTGCTTATCCCTAACCCATGCAGGTCTTGCTCCATTTTTCCTCTTCTTTATACAAATCTCTCTCTTCTGATGAGCTTTGAAGGCCTAAGACAAAGGCCAGGATAGTAGTATTAATGTTTTCTATGGAATTAAAATTATCAAAACATAACAGATATATTTCAGAACAGGAGGCTTGGAACAAACTGTGTGTTCTCCCTTGGAAGACCATAGAGGGAGTCCTCATTTATTGTTATTGCCATCTTTGTCCTCCCATATAAAAATTTCTTGGTAACATCCTTCAATTTTACATGTATTCCATGCTCTCTTGGGCAAAGGTGTACATCAGAGCTGTTTGCCCATTGTTTTTAATAATGGGACAAGACACAACTACGATGCAATATTATAAAAGTGACGATCATAAATAATACATAGAATGGTAAGACTCTGCTAAAAAGGCACGGGACACTAGAATCAGGAAGTTATATAATTAAAGGGATTCCAGCACTTGAATCTCCAACTGTTACTTTCTACAGCACTGACTTGAGCTCTACACTTTGCTGCAAAAAGGTCTGGGTGTTTCAGAGGAAGCTGTTTCTTCTGGTAGGATGCTGGGAGGCAGAAGGCCTCGTAACAGACTTCTTACACTATCACCCTCTGTTGTGCCCGACATCTCATAAAAAAAAAGCTTCGGCTGCAGTGGAGGATTTGAAGGATTTTTACCTGTTGTCACTATGAATTATTTGAACTCAGGAAGCATACGGGATATATTGTTTTCTTTTGTTTCTAAAACTTGTGAAATATAGGAACCTGGTACTTGGGGTGTGAACTGACTTGATATACTATGAAAAGAAAGTAGTTTAATATAATATGTGCTCTTAAGTTTAACCTTAACCTTTTAAATTCATCAACATTAAATGTTAAGTTGATTAGTTGTTTTACTACCTTGAATGTTAGCGCATAGAAATAAACCCTCAGATTTTGTATTTTGTCTGATTTACTGTAAAGAGGTAAGAAGCCTCTATCTGGCTCATTGAAATAAAAGTTTGGCATTAACAACATGGATGGCATCTGGCTCAGGATGCTTCTTAGGGGCTGTGCTTCTTTAAAAACTAAAACAGCAAAATCAAAGCCAGAACTTCTCAGGAAACCACAGCCTACGACAGCCCCAAATGGTTCCCACTTTCCTTACCTCTTTGTTCTCTTTGTTCAACTGAATCATCTTCAGCCTTTGTATTTTTATTTTTTTTTCCCAAATACTGTTTATCTATCACATTAATTTTCCTCTTGAAAGCATTATCAGAAGACATTCATTATGTGTAATTTACTCCCATCAGACAATGACTTGTTTAAACCAGGCACACAAGCTGCTGCAAATTACAGAACTATTCTGCGTCTGTGTGGACCATGCTAGTTTGGGACATGTTTTGGTGGCAAGGTAGCATGGATAGCCCTTTTCATTGTTCCTGGCTGACACTGAAGCCATTCAGGACATTTTCAAAAGTCACTTACTTTGGGAAAAGGCTGAGAAACATAATGGAACTGTTTGCTGTTGTTGGCATCCACAACAGCACACCACTGTTTTAGGCTGAACCATCTCTGACTGGTTATTAAACACTTGAAAAAGAGTCTAATAATTGCTGGCTAGTTGCAAATGATGCCTAGTAAATGTATTAGCATAAAAATGTATTTACAAAGCTGTGAAAGAGCAATATCAGTAAAGGCCATGAGTACAGTGTACATACAGACAAATTAATTTGTCTGTCATTCTGGACAGCCCCTAGATAACCTTCTGAGTTTACCTAGGAGCATATGGAGGTACTGTGCATGCTTGGTCTTGTGTGCTCTGGATGATGCCCTCCATCTGTGCAAGACACTACGCTTGACATGGTTTTGGACTCCACAGCCTGGGAAGTTGGTCTGGACGATAGTCCTGGTGGGAGCCATAAGTTGTAATATTTGATGTACTCAAAGAAATCTTCCAATCTTCTTCCTGGAGAGGCTTTATAACTGGTTTCATCTCCCTCATACAGACTAAGTGCCACCTTGTTGCAGGTGAACTATCAAGAGAAGTCATAGTTGTGGGGTTAACTAAAAGGTTAACGATTAAACAATGCTCAAATGATAATTAATCAATGATTGGATAAAAAGTTAAATGGCAATCAAATGGTGATTAAGCAATATTTGAATAGTAGTTAAACAATAATTTCACAATTATTTAAATTATAATTTAGAGGGCAGTCATTTACTCTACTACTTACTACGCTCCTAATAATTAAGCTATAGCTGGAGATAGATATATATATATATAAATGTTGCTAACACATAATTAACTTTTAGGCCTAATGTAAAATGTCACTGCCATGCAGCCTCCTGTGGTACAGGAGAGCTCAGTGGGTTGGGGGGGCTACAGATATGAATAGTGTAAAGTGATCAACTTGTAATCAAACCCCCCATTTGGCGTATGTGCAGGAGTGCAGCTGTGGCAGGTTTTAGTTTTGTCCAGTCCCAACTCAGGCTGGTATTGTTAGCTCCTGGTCTAGACATGGTCTAGACTTCTTAGTCCCTGAGAAGATATGGCCTAACGCGGTTCTCAAGGTTTGCATGGCAAGGCTGACTTCAGTCAGGCCCACTTGTTGGAGATGCTTGGATCAAAGTAACATTTGCTCAGTCAGGGTGGGGACATCCCTCACACTCCACCTCTTATACCTTTTGCCTTTGTGTGCTCCTCTTTATCCTCCACCACACAGTAGAATGGAAGTTCTGCCATTTGATGTACTTGACTGCAGCTGCCACAAAGGTGACCCAATAAACATACCAACAAAGAAGGATATCTCCTTAGCCAGAGTCCCCAGACATCCCTAATAAGCTGAGTGGAAAACTCCTCGATGAGGAGTAGTTGGCAGGACAAAAAAGCCCTGTTGGATGCAGAGCACAGAAACTGTGATAACAAACTGACCTTCCAGGAAAACAGAGGTCAGCAACAACTGTTCCAAGAAATGATGTCCTACACACACTTATGTATCTACCAAAAATGCATTTGTGCCAAAAAGCTATAAAAAGTAACTTGCTACCGATCCAAAATGAGCTTCTCTGCAAGAGTTATTCTGCAAGAGCTTTTCACAAGAGATGTCCTGGAAAGACCAGACCCTTGCTGGGGATGCCTGTCTGACTTCAGAGTCCATGACACAGGTCATCTTTGAAGTGAGACTTCTTCCATCGTTGATCAGCCCCACTCTTGGAGGTGGTTTGGTGAATGTCATATCTGTAACACCTTGCATAATACATTTTAAACTGTGCATACAGGTGAAATTTGTAAGTTTGTACTTGCTTCACTAGCTGGAATTCTGCAATAGCTTTTAATAAATACATATTTGCTTTACACTTGTAATATATGTATATACTTGCTTTTGTAGCAGTAATTTTGTAGTGACTTGTAGAAAATATTAATATTGGTATTTGTGTCTTTATGTTTATTCACTTTTTACTAATAGTAGTTTTGTATTAATTTGTAATAAAGAAGTTCTCAGAAACCCTGACCTCTCTGTCCTTTGGTACTGTAGAATCCTGAGAACCCCATGGGCACCATCTTTACACACCCATGGGTCAGGTAAGTCCCACAGGTTGTGATCATGACTGCTATAGCACCCATCTCTGTGGGCACTCATACATAATCTAGAAAAATGACACAGAACAAAAAGAGCACATGGAAATCCAGAGAAGGAAACCATTTGAATTCAAAGAATTTCAAAATGAACATAATTTATTTTGGAACACAGCAGCTTACTGTGCCATCTGCAGTTGTATTTACTGTGGGTGGAGAGCTGGTTTTGATTAACAAAATCCAAGCAAAATATTGTCCACAGCCCAATAACCCAATGAACAGAGCACCACAATTTTAATGTAAGTTTCATATCACAGACCATTTGCTAACACAGTTAAGCAAGGACCATGGGAACAGAGGTGACTCGCTGGGCAAAAGGATACACACAATATTTTTTCTTCTACTCCCATAACAAGATAGTCCTTGAGTGACTGCCAATATGAAAACTGAAGACAATTTAATGAAATTCAGCAGAAAAATTCCCGTGACTGCTGAAAAAATAATATTGTGGGGTTTTGTTGTTGTGGGGTTTTGTTTGTTTGTTTGTTTTATCCCCTGTCTCCAAAATCCCAATTTATAGCTGTGGTCCAGTTGTGTTTTATAGCAATGAAAACACACAGAATTAATATCTCCAAGGGAGAAAGCATAATGTTAGTGGGAGCTGGGATTGCATAACACTGCTGTCATCATTTGCCAACTAATTTTTAAAGGTTTCCCTGTCAGAAAAGCAGCTTGTGAGCTACTTCTGTATTTCACATTACTGTTTGCTTCCTTTTGGCTGAGGAGAACTCCATCTCTTCAGGCAATGGATAGTTTCAGCACAAGAACAAAATAAGCTCCTGCAGGTATTTTGGAAGCAACAAGAAACAGATTATTAGTTCAAAATATAATGGGACCCATGAGGGAAATTGTCTTTCTTCTCTTCTGTAACACAATCTAATCACAGGAATTATCATAAAATAAGTAATTAATTAACAATGCATTAAATATATTAGAAATGCTCCAGGTTGTTCAGGCAGGTCTGAGGACTGGATTAATCTTCTCCAGTGTAGACATGCACAGTGCAGGTAGATTTATATGGCTGAGATGATTTTCAAGCAGAGGGGAGCAGGTCAGAAGACTGCTCCCTGTGACTCTTGCTGACCACAGATGGATCATCTGCTGAGATGAACTCGGTCCTAAGTGCTCAAGTCAGGCTTTGTGAAAGCCTGAGAGACCTGGGAGCTGAAAGCCCTGAAGAGCTTGCCCTGAAAGAATGGTTACAAGGAGGAATGTGACATGTACCCCTGGGGAATGGGAAGAATGAAAATTTAAGGAGGTGAGTGTGGTGTGACACCTTGGCAGCAAGAAAGCTGGAGACTCTTTTAGTTTCTACTGAGGGCCGTAAGACAAGGATAGGATCTAGAAGAAGGTGTTGTGCCATAATAAGTTGGTCTTGCGGTAAGATGAGAAAGAATTGCAAGGTTACTCTTACAAAGTCTGAGCTAATATTTTTGTTTGAAGAACATGTGGAAGGAAAAGGAAAGAAACAAAAACATCTGGGTAGTGTTATGTGTTATGAATGCTGCTGATGACTAAAGGCCTACCGAGAAAATAGGTGTGTCCCGACAAATGTGCTAAAACGAATGACAGGGATGCCACAGAGAGGGCTCTGTCACCAGTAAGCTTTTGGTTTTGGGTGGGAATGGCAAAGAAACTCTGCCTCGCAGGCTTTAAATCTGCCCATTTTTAAGGTAGATCAATCTTAATTAGAGCTAATATGCTGCTACGGAGCAGAAGCAATGGCACAATACAGTCATAGCAGTCTCCTGTTGAAAGTGTTCGTGTTCATTTCACTCCACAAGCACCACTTATTAGATGATTGAAATCCAGTTTCTTCTTATTTCTAAACTGAGTCTTCCTGTGGTCCTTCCTCTTTGCCTTTGGCTCCTCTTTTTGTAGCCCGTGTTTATTGTAGGGTGAGTACACTGTGGCTGGAAAGAAAAATCTCTGTCAAGAACTGCATTTTGGACTTTACAAAAAGTAAAGAACAGTGGATATGTGTTAATAATAGAGAAATAAAAATGCAGTAATAAGCATAACTTATGACCCATTTTCCTCAAGCAGTCAGAGAGCATCAAATTTTTGAGTGAGGGAGCATGTAATTCCAGCTGTGTTCACCACCCCAGACTACTCGGGCTTTTTCTAAGACTTCCTTGCAATTAGGCTAGCTTTGGATCCCTATTCAGTTTGTGCACAAAGTTTCTGATGATTAATCAATTAAAAACTACTAATACTGGCAGTACTGCTTATTTGTTGTGGCACTTTAGCAAAAACAAGATGAGAAAATAGGAAAATCAAAGCTTTTGAAAGAACTCAGTGACTATGCCAGCACAGGACCCCTGGACATGTGTACAGCAGACAGAAAATCAACTGCTTGGCAAAATGTTAATCACAGTATTCTGCCTAGTCTCTGGAGGCATTTGAGGTAGCACTTAACACAGTGATTCATGTCTAGCCAGTTAGAGCTCAGATCTATGAAAGATAGTAAATAATTTTCTAAAGGCAAATGGTTCATGCTCCAGACACAGGAAATCAATTGTTGCAGATAAAGAATTATCTTATCATGAACATCATCTTCCACATGTGTGCTACTTTGATTTTCTCACTTTTTTGCTGCAAGAAATGTCATAGCCCAGGCAAAAGTAGCTCAATATGTTGTTTCCTGTGTCCCATGCTGTCCTGAGGCCACAGGTTTTACAGGTGGTAGGAGAAAGCAGCAGTACATCCGTTTCTACATGCTTCTAAGGCAACTAATCCTTCCTTCTGATCTAGGGTGAGATCCCAAACTTAAGCCTAGTCTACTACAAGTTACTGCTCCTAAAGATTCTTCCTTTCTTTTTCAGACACCATATTTGAGGTTCTGCTGTAATTGTGTGCATCCTTTTTGTTTTCTCCTAACAATTTAAAGAAGCGTATTATTGTATAGGTTTCCCCAGGCCACTTTGTTACTTCATCTTGTTGCTTTTGGTCATGTAATTTTAGTGGTATTCTACCAAGGCACTGAACATGCAGCCATTGTAGTTTGTCCCGATTTTATTGTGTGCTGTCCCTTTCTGGCTGGGTGAGAAGGCTAAACCTAGGATTCCTTTGCTCACAGTTCCAGGTTCCTTTTCAGCATGTTGACCTCTATTGTAACACATTCAAGAATAATTTCTGAGAGCACATTATACACAGCAAATTGCCATACCAGAAGTTAGAGAGCTGCTCTGTGAGAGCAGATAGATCGTAGTCATTACAGATGAGGACACGTTAAATTCACAGTAGCTACATATGAGGGAAAGAGCAGTGCATCCATCTCACAGACCTCACTGCAAACTAATTACAGCCATTTCAGTTGCACTTCTGCTGACTCCAAGAGCTCTAACCCACAAAACAGGATAAGATCTTGAGGTGACTGTGTGTCAGGCAGAGATATCAAGTTGTGAAACTTGATTTTCATTTCAATGACTCTCCTCCTACTGGCTGGGGAAGCTGTCACTTGTTTTGGCTCTGATGAGTATTGTTAGTGCCAACTTGCTGTCTCCACCTCAAGGAAGTCCTAAGAAGACCAACAATAGCCTTGAAGCCATTCCGGGATCTGCCTTGAAAACTGCTTTGGTTCAAACCAGAACTATTCAGTAATGCCAGTAACAGAAGCATGGCTGATTTACCTAAAAAGTAATGTGGTAAAGCCAAAAAAAAGCAGGGTTTTGGACCTGCTTAGTCACATTGGAAATGAACAAGGCTATAGATCTTCTGTGTGCTGAAGGCAGAAAGGAAAAACCCCCAACAACTGTCAGCAGTTCTCTCAGGAGGCATGGAAAAGAGTCACAGAGATGATAGAAGAGAAGCATCCTGTAAAGAAATCCATAGTGGTTCTGGATGGACAGGATGGGGAAGGCGTTCCCAGAATGCATTCCTGGTTAATTGCTGCAGTAGCAGTCATGTAACTGCAGAGACCTCCTCCACTTAAGCAGCAGTTGCACATGGAAACATGTAGAACTAGTGAAAGGTATTCTAGCTTTTTTAAACGAAAAATTGAATAGCTATTTTTATTTTAAATGAGATTCCATTTATTAAAGCTGTCTTTTGAGATAACTGATATGTTTAGGTTTTTCACTTCCTTAAAGTATCAATTTGAGATCAGTTGCTCTACCCAGCATAAATTTGCTTTAAGTGCAGACAGATATACCTGATCAAATATGAACTCTCTCTCTTTTGTGTGGAAATGCTGGCCAGTGTGACGGACTGAGCCTCAATACATGAAAGCATGTTTCAAGTTACTGTCATGTGTACAAAATAGGCCTGATATGCTTTTGAAGGAGTACCACTAAAAACATTATTATGATGCATTATGGTGCATTAAGGGAAAGGATCTAGTAGGATATATATAGCTACTCATTTTTGGTTTGGACTTCGGACTTGGCTGACCAGAAAATCGACCACCCCCAGATTCAAGTTTTTTTTTGGAATTATGAACTTGGTGGGCACAAGATGTCTTGTTGTGCTAAAACAGGTGTGTTCAGTCTGTAGGAAACTCAGAACTGGCTTGTGTTTTTAAAGATCTACAGCTTCTGGTGCTGTAGCAAGCTGTAGCAAGATTTAACTCAGTATAAATAGGCTCTCTGGCATAAATTTGTGTTTCTTTCCACATTAATCTATATTAAACTACAAGTTCAATGAGCCCTGTGGAGCGCTCCAGTGGAATTACCAGACTGCCTTTGAATGAACTAGTGTGACATAGTCATCACTTCCAACATCAGTGATAGACGTGCCAAGAGCCGCTGGTACCTTTCAGGGCCAACAAGAACAACTTACTGTGTTGCTCTGAAGTTCACCCTGGCCAGTTACTCCAGGCTACTGAAGGACACAAACCTCTGTCTGGCTTCTCGGCGCTGACTGATTTCTGAACAATGCAGTCTCGCTAGCAGCAGCCTGGCATTGGCCCAGAGGTCTGAGCCCTGAAACATGCCCCAGAGCCCTTCAGTCGGAAGCAATGACAGGTTTTTCCCAATTACGTGTGAACTCAGTGGCTAGGTACACTCACACAGTTGACTGTGTGATTGAGGTAACAGGTTGGGTTGCAAATCTCACTTGGGAAAACAGCTCTTCAGCGGAACAAGAACTAAATTTTGCAAAAGTACTCCTCTCTAACTGGAGTCTTACAAGATGTTTCACGGTCAATTCATTCACAACAGTCTTAGGAAACTCTAGGAAACATGCTCTGCTCTGAGAAAAGTGCATACTTTGCTCCTGAATCACAATTTGGCAGTGCTGACGCTTGCGTGCGTTCTGCTGGAAATGTACTTTTGGTTTGGAGTGATTAGTTTCTCTAAAATGAGTGCCAGAGTACTTTGGGTTTTTACTTTAAAAGTGTGGTCATGACAGATATGGGATATCAGAATTGTGGAAATAGTGATGTGTGCCGGATTCTATGAATGACCAGTTTATCTTCAACAGCTACCAAGTTTTATATACATCCAATATGTAAGTGTTACTCTTCCATGAAACTGCTGGTTTTCTGGCATGCTCCCTATTCTCTTGATACATGGTGGAGAGCTTCCTACTCATTGCTACTGGGAGACACTTCTCTTTCTCTGAACCCCCTGTATCACCAATTTTCAAACTTTGTGCAGCTTAATTAGAAGCATTGCTTTTATCCTTTGGATGTTGTGCAACAAAGTATTGGGCAGATATACAGAACACTTCAATATCTTTGTTCTTAAGATTGCTACAGCAAATGAAGTTCCCCCAAATTAGCCAGTCACCTTACCACCACCCTTGACTCAAAAACAGTGAAGGCAAAGGCAGATTAAAGCATTTAGCATAGCTAAAATAGATGTGAGAGCTTGCAAAGGCTTAGAAGCACACACAGCAACAGGAATAGAAATGTACCCATCCAGTTCATAAATGGGCTTCTCGACCTCTATATCATTGGGTAAGCTGGTAAACATTTCACAGCTTTCCTCTCTGAGAGGTCTATGGCTCAGTCCAGCTCTCCATCCTGACACTGTCAACATGAAGGAAGCCCAGTATGAGAATCCTTCCTTTATTCTAATTAGTGTTAATGAAACCAAGAGGGAAGAAAACTAGCCCTTCTACCCCCAAAAGCCCAAGCTTCCTACTTGGGAAGCAGTAATTGTTCTCTGAGTCAGGAACAGAGGATCTCCTCTACTGTTCAATAAGTTTCAACATGTCTTCCCTCATTTTTTCAAACCCTTAACAAGTTAACAGTACCTTCACATTGGTTTGGGAACTGTTCAACCCCCAAGGCAAAGCTCCTTCTTACATTACATTTGTATAATTCATATGTACATGGATATTTACCTCAACTGGAACAAAAATAAAGTTAATTCATGTGGATCTTGAATAAAAATAGAGGTGGGGATAAACAATCACTCCAAGTACCCTGCAGTCATATCTCTGAGAAGTGACTAAAAGTAAGTTTATGGGAACCAAAATGGAGGAGGTGAAGGCAAACTCAAGGGGGAGAAGACACTAATTGAAAACTATTGGACAAGGAAACAATTCCAGAGAAACTTCTCCCTGTATGGAAAAATTTGCATTTTTATGTTTAAACGTGTTTAATTTCACTATTAAACTGAAGAATGAGAACTACATAGAGATACTAACCAAACCCTGAAGGAATAAACTATTGTTTGAGCTGAAAAAGTGATACCCTGGCACCGCAGAAGGGACAGCTGACCAAATCAGATCAAAGGTAAACACTTACATGATGGAAAGCAAACAAAACTCTGCTCCAAATAGAGAGGCTGAGCAACTCCAGGCGATGGAATATGAGAATGGTGACACTGGGCACTCACATGTCTGTCCTGGAAAATCCCAGGCAGAAGTGGGGGTCCCTATACTCATTTCACAAGTGGGGTGGTGGATTCACCAAGGACTGGCTTCACCTATGCTACACAGGTCCCCAGGCCATGTGCAGTTATGTCCAGCATGTCCTGGATGCACCACAGTGCATGGAAAGGTTGTTTGAAGACTTTAAATATCGCCACTCCCACCAAGCTGCCAAACGGGCTTTATTCCTCACCATGGCAGAGCTGGCACATTGAGCTGGCCATGGGGCTTTTGTGCTTTCCAAGACCAGCCTGGTCAGGGCTTGCCGTGAGCCCTGAGGACAGCCTGAGGGAAAACTGCTGTCCACACAGCACTGAAGTCATAGAATCATTTTGGTTAGAAAAGACCTTTAAGATCATAGAGTCTAGCACTGTTAATGTCATCTCTAAACCATGTCCCTAAGCACTGCATCTACACGTCTTTTAAACACCTCCAGGGATGGTGACTCAACCACTTCACTAAGCAGCCTGTTCCTATGCCTGATAGCCCTTTCTGTGAAGAAATTTTCCTAATATCCAATCTAAACCTCCCCTGGCACAGCTTGAGACCTTCTCCTCTTGTCCTATCACTTGTTACTTGGAATGGACCAACCCCCTCCATGCTACAACCTCCTTTTAGGTAGCTGCAGAGATTGATAAGGTCTCCCCTCAGCCTCCTTTTCTCCAGGCTAAACAGCCCCAGTTCCCTCAGCTGCTCCTCATCAGACTTGTGCTCCAGACCCCTCACCGGCTTCGTTGCCCTTCTCTGAACTCACTCCAGCACCTCAATGTCTTTCAAAGTCAACTCGCCACTCCGGGATCACAGCCTGAAGGAGAACTAAACCCAGACGTGGTGGCTAAAGCAGGCGGGTGGATGCCAGAGAAAGAAGGGCTAGCTCAAACTTCGGGGAGATGTCCCAAAGGGGGCCACCATGAGGGCCAGCTCGGCTGCACAGGGTGGACACGCACTCTCGGGGGTCGGTGAGCACTGGCCGGTTCCCCAGGCTCCCCACAGCCATTCCTGCTATCCTGAAACAGCCGGCCGAGCCGCAACGGGCCGGCCCTCGGGCTGGGCGGGTGCTGGGAGGGGAGAGGCGGTGGCTGCGGACGCGGTTCCCCGGGCGAGGCGGGGCCTCCTGCCCGCCCGCCCGCTATGTGGCACGGGCCGAGGCGGCCGGCGAAGCGTGGAGGGCGGACGGAGGTGAGGACGGGCGGTGCGCGGTGGGCAGGCAGGCGCCCCGCTCCCTACCGGGGCTCGGCTCGGCTTCTAGCGCCGCCGGCGTGGCGGGGGAGGGCAGCAGCGGGGTGTCCTGGAGCGGCTGGGCTTTTCCTCCCCCGCTGCTCCGTGACCCGTTTGCCCGCGTTTGTCGGCGTGGGGAGCGGACGGTGGCGGGGAAACTTCCCCGGCGCGGCGTCCCCTGGCCGGTCGGGGTGTCCGCGGGTTGCGGTAGGGCTGGGGTCAGCTCCTTGGCAGGCAGACTGCAGTGCTGATGGTTTCCAAAAAAAAAACCACCAAACCCGCAAAGTTGGTTTCTGTTAGTGTTAGCTGTGTTTTGAGGCAGTTTTGATGCACGCTGTGTTTGCGCAGTCCTGCTACCTATTCGTGCGGCTGCCGGTTTTCCTGCTCTTAGGGCACCGAATGGCTTACTTGGAAGTAGTTTTTAATTTTGCAATTGTGTCTACTTCCTCCTTCTGTATGGTGTTATACAAACTCAGGTAGGATATACGGTATAGAAATGAAAACTATCGGAGTCCTGAATGCTGTCACATTTTTTACAGTACTTGTAACAGGAAGCAGGATAAAGCTTGGCATAAATCTTCTTGACTCAGTAAAACACTGCAGAAAGCATTTACTGCATAACTGTGATCAAACCGGGGATCTTTTTTAACTGTTTGTATGATAACAAGAGGTGAAAGAGGTTCCTGCAGAAATATCGGTGTCAAACTTAGTGAGAAGCTGCTCTGACAGTCCAGGACTCAGCTGGTCACAACTCAGATGGTTGGCAACAGCCTGTGGAGCCACAGCTTGGTAGGACTTGGCTACTCGTGAAAATCTACTGAGCTGAATCAGGTTCAGGTTTGTTTCCAGCAGCACCTCATAAGTTTGGAGAGTTTTCATCAGGGACTCGGGCAAAGTGCTGGATGTGTTTTGTTTTTCTTCCTTGTAAATTCAGCAGCTGAATGCTTGTTTGACTTGGACCACTTGCATGTACTTAAGTTCTCAGAAAACAGTTTGGAGTTGCTAAATGAACACGTTCACCTTTCAGATAGATTGCAAAATTGGATTGCTGGAAAAGCCGAGAAATTGACATGAAACTCTTGCACAAAAATAGTTTTATAACACAGAATCCTTAATTCAGATATTTTAAATTCATCCTTAAATGAGAAATAACTGTTATATTTTTAATAAAACAATATTACTGATTTCTCCACCCCCTCCCCTCCTGAGTAATACATTAATTTTTTTAATACTTTGCATCACTGTATTTTTGATACATGTAGTTTTATCCTCATGAGCCCTTCTGGTCCTTTTAAAAGCCTCTTTAACTGTACTTTGAAAATATTAGTAGAAAAATGGCAACTTTAGACTTAAATAATAAATATTCCCCATTAAAGTCTGCATTACTTTATATTGACAGGCATCAGGAGTTGAAATGACATAGAAGAGTTCTCCAAACGCTGCCTGCAAAATGAACTCCCTCTGCTTGATGCTGAAAGGAGGTACTGTTTTCAATTGATCTGAATACTGATAAGACCACTCCTTTCAAGGTTGTTTGGATGCTCTCTTTGCCTTCAGTTTGATGTGAGGTGGAAGTGTCTGTATAGGTAACTCTTCACCTTGCTGGAATCAACCAGTGGTGAGTTATGAAGAGCTACAGATATATTTTTTTCCTTGCCTCCTGTGCTTTGGCAAAATATGATGGAGTACCTGTAACAAACATTTTCTTCAGATTCTGGATGTAGAGCAGCTAATACTTTGTCTCAAAGTTGAACTGGAATTGAGCTTATAAAGATTCAACCATTGCAGTTGTCTCCATGGGTATTAATCTTTTATTTCTGTGACTTCATTTTGATGTAGCTTCAACAGAATGTCTTGGATAACAGGTTTTCCTTACAGCTATGAGTTTTCTGTAGTGCTGGATCTTGCAGGATTGTCTGGAAAGGAGACATTTAAAAACTAAAGTTTGTGGTTACCACTTCAGTGTCAGAATACCACTGTGGATAAAGAGATCTGCTTCTAGAAGGTGCTTGTGCATCATTTTGTGTGAGTCAGTGTTCATGCGTGATCAGCTGCATTTTGTTGATATATTGAGCACGTTAGACAGGGAAGTTGGGACCTCAGGACAGTGGTAAGCTGGAAGCAAGGCTCAGTCTGTTAGAATATTATCTTGCTTTGCTATTGTGGTTTAACCCTGGTAGGCAGTTTAAAGAAGCCTATTGATAGGAGTAAGCACAGCAAGGAACAAGGTGTGAGCTTCATAAATTGTTGTGATGGGTTGAATCTTGTCTTGGTGGTTGTATTTTGGAGCAAGTCACCATATGTGGGTTTGGTTCTCCACCCTTGCATCCGATTTCAATTAAACTGTATTAAAGTTTTACTTAAATTGATGCAGTTCTTTCATACAGCTATGCCACTAAGTTGGGACACTTCACACTTCTATCTATTTTGTTGTTTGCAGAGATGATAACTAGTTGCCCTGAATCACAATTTCTGTGTTGTTCTTTGTGGCTTAAAGGCTAAGGATCTGTTGGTCACTTTTGTTGTAATGAGCCCCTGTAGGCAGTGATCAATATTGAAAGCCACTTAAATAAATTAACAGTGATGTGCTGAGATACAGCTGAGGGGCTTAGATGCTTTCTATACTACTGTCTTGAGCATTTTTCATCGTGTTGGCCTTTGGAGGGATCTGCCATGCCCATGTATTTATAAACTATTTTCAAGTAAAATATTTTAAAAATCACAGACAGCAAATTTGGAAAACAAAGATACAGTGATGTGTTTTGCCCAGCTTCCTGAAGGACAAGTTTGCTAATTACACTGCATGTGGACCTAGGGACCCAGTATGTCTTTAAAACATGTTCTTATGGCATTTAAAGTTGGCAGTGTGCCTAAGGCAAGTCAAAGGGCATGTTCTGCAAAGACAGACATCCTGCAAAGAACAAAATGTCAATATCATAAATTAGGTCCACATTTTCTATTTCTGTTTTCAAGGTGGTAATTTTAGAATTTTGAAGGAGAAGTAGTAAGTTATAAAGTTATAATTTAAATATGGAAAGATAAATATTAGGCAAGTAACTTGGAAATCAAAACTTTTTTAGTAGCTTGAACCACAAATTGGTTATTGGCGTGGGGCTTTGTTTGTTTGGTTGTTGGTGGTGTTTTTTCTTTCTTTTATTAATTATTTTTCTTATTTTTTTAAAAGACTTCATATACATTTTTTCCTTCGAGCCCAACAAGTTTTAAGGTGAAACATTTTTCTGAACTAAGTATGTAGGCAGTGTCATCAGTGAAATTGCCATTCTTTCAGAGAATCACAGAATGTTAAGGATTGGAAGGGACCTCAAAAGATCGTCTAGTCCAATCCCCCTGCTGAAGCAGGAACACTTAGATGAGGCTACGCCGGAATGTGTCCAGGCGGGTTTTGAATGTCTCCAGACAAGGACACTCCACAATCCCCCTGGGCAGCCTGTTCCAGTGCTCTGTTACTCTCACTGAGAAGACGTTTCTTCTTCTCAATTTCAAGTGGAACCTCTTGTGTTCCAGTTTGAACCCATTACCCCTTGTCCTACCACTGGTTGTCCCCAAGAAGAGCCTGGCTTCATCCTCGTGACACTCACCCTTTATATATTTGTAAACATTAATACGGTCACCGCTCAGTCTCCTCCAAGCTAAAGAGACCCAGCTCCCTCAGCCTTTCTTCATAAGGGAGATGCTCCACTCCCTTAATCATCATTGTTGCCCTGCGGTGGACTCTCTCCAGCAGCTCCCTGTCCTTCTTGGACTGAGGGGCCCAGAACTGGACACAATATTCCAGATGCGGTCTCACCAGGGCAGAGTAGAGGGGAAGGAGAACCTCTCTTGATCTACTAACCCCCCCCTTGTAATACACCCCAGGATGCCATTGGCCTTCCTGGCCACAAGGGCACAGTGCTGGCTCATGGTCATCCTGCTGTCCACCAGGACCCCCAGGTCCCTTTCCCCTGCACTGCTCTCTAATAGGTCATTCCTCAACTTATACTGGAACCTGGGTTTGTTCCTACCCAGATGCAAGGCTCTACACTTTCCCTTTTTATATTTCATTACATTTCTCCCCACCCAACTCTCCAGCCTGTCCAGGTCTCGCTGGATGGCAGCACAGCCTTCTGGCGTGTCAGCCACTCCTCCCAGCTTGGTGTCAGCAGCAGACTTGCTGATAGTACACTCTATTCCCTCATCCAAATCATTGATGAATATATTGAATAGTACTGGTCCCAGTACTGACCCCTGAGGCACTCCACTAGATACAGGCCTCCAACTAGACTCTGCCCCATTGACCACGACTTTCTGGCTTATTTCCTTCAGCCAGTTTGCAGTCCACCTCACTACCCACTACTCACTACATGAGTGAGATTTTGAGCTTCCCTGGTTTTATCACAGGGGGATTTCATATTGCTGAGACTAGGATAGAAGCCACTACAAGACTAAAGTTGTTAAGTACGTGAGCAAACATCTGCTTTTTAAACCAAGTTAGCTGTTCCACGCTTACAGATTTTGGATAATATTTCTCTGTATATTCTGCTTAAGAAAGAATGTAAAAACCTTGTGTGGTCACTTGATGCTATACTGACAAGAACAGAAATGCTCCATATACTGCCAGGTATTGCAACTTAAAAAGCTAGAGGCTTCTTTCCTTCCAACTGGAGATTTTAAGATTTACCTCTGCAATATTTGAAGGGAGTTGGTAGGGTTGTGTGTGCATTTTGAAAGAACAGAACTTTAAAAATATTTAGCTTTAGCCTACAATATTAGAAAGACATCCACCCTTGGTACTGGAGACCAGTAATGGGTGCAAAATGTAAAGCTTAACCTGTTGGATTGCTTAGTTATTCCTATCCTGCCCTAGATTTAAGTATTCTTTGTTTCCTTTTAGTGGTTAAATCTGTCTTACAAAGTGGCTACTTAGGTTGGGTTTTGTTGCTTGCTGACACGTGTAACAGTATCTTGTGTTGGACAGAAACTTCATTTTCGAATTCTTTGCTAGAATTCTGGTCATTCTTTACTGGAAGTTTTGTTGTTGTTCTTTTGTTTTAAGGAGTCTCTCTAGTGTAGGCAAATGTGTGCTCTTGCATTTATACTTAAGATGTCTGTGGAAAATCTGTTTTTGTATGTGTGTGTTGCTGTTCAAATGATGTGTTTTTAAAAATCCTTTTTTCTCTTTCTCCATTCCCCTTCTCCACTCCTTACAGGTAAACTGAAACTTCAAGCATGATCATCACCTCATTGGCAAGTTACAGGAAAACCACATACAAGGCAACTAAATAAAGACTATGGTATGAGTGCTCTGTCAGATAAACTGTCCAACAGATGTAAATATTTGGAGGCTGTTACATTAATATAAATATTGAACTCTGCTCTGTGTGTCCCTCTCAACTACCCCAACACTTCCGTGTATGAAATGTTTCAGAAGAAGGAGCTGATATGGTGTATTTGTCACTGAAGTGAACTACACTGGTTAAAAAAGTCAAGGCCATGTGTGTTTTTCAGAGAATACTGTCTCTTCTTCCAGCCATTTCTAGCTGGGTAGAAGGCAAATATTAACTAGGACCTGTGCAGTGAATGTTTTGCAATGGAGGGCTACACGGGAAACCAGACTGCTTTAGAGTGAGAGGGAGCAGCATGCAGAATAGTCAGGAACTGAACAAAGACAAAACAGCTACATGCAGACCTTAACCTGCAAGCTGTCAGAAGGAATAGTGGTTAAATGTTTACCAGCTGTCTGACAGTAGATGGGTTGGGAAGGGCTCTGATGACATCTTGCTGAGACAGAGCAGCCACATCTGAGAGGACAGCAGGACTTGGTTAAGATTCAGAGGTTTTGTGGAAGCCGCTTGTGGGCCATGAGGACAGCGGGTGTCTGTTCAGTCATGTCTTTGTTGGAGAAAGCTGCAAAGAAGACCTGAAGTGTGAAGTGAAACTACAATTCTTGAACACTTTGTTTTGTGTCTGACCACAGCAATTCATATTAGCCGCAGTTTCTACACACGTTTGACTTTAGTAGCAAATTTAAGTGCCTGGTGGATTACCCTGGAGTTAGTGTGCTTGTTCTCCTGCAAAGAACTGCCATCTCATCTGTTCTTAAAAGCTGTGCTGCCTCAACTGTACAAGCACAGTTCAAAGAACAATACCTCATCCACCTCTGCAACTGTGTCTCTTCTAAACATGTGGAAAGGAGAATAGCTTAATCAGGCTTGGTATCTAAATTATATGGTATAGATTAAATCACTGTATGCTCTGTATGCTATCATAACTTGTCTGTGCTAGAGGGTTTGCCTTTTTTTTTTCTTTTTGGCTTAACTAGGCTGGCAAAAGAAAGTTACACTTTATGCAAAAGTTATTCCAGTAGAAATCTGGGAAAATTCCAGTTGAAAGCTGAAAACTGAACAGCCTTCTGTGAAGGCCAACAGTTGCTGTAGTTGAAGTCTTCAAAGGCTGAGGCTAAATTACCAAACCCATTTTTTTTCCCTCCCCAAGATGACTAATGCTTCTGATTTTATTTTTTTATTTTATTTTATTTTTTTTTTTAAAGGAGTAACGCAGAGGACGGAGGATAGTGCAGCTTGAACACTTACCACATTGACGGAAGAAAATTCTTCTTTGCAGCAAACGATGACATCTATATTTTTGCTCATTGGTAATCTCATTCCACTGATACCTCTGTTCAGTGCTGGTAAGTTAAATACGTTGTTTAAATTACTATTTGGAAAAAAGAAGAAGAAATACCTGAAGGAGACGAGTTGTGTGTATTTAGCAGAAAAGAGTTACTGAGAGCAAATAGTGGATTTTGGGGTTGTTTTTGCCTCAGCTTATTGAAGATGTGCTGGATGCCTCTTTTTGGATTGAAGTTACACTGGGGATGAAATGGGCAAACTGACATAAATATTTTTAAATCCAGGCACATAAATTTAGAATACTGAGGCTTTGATTAGCCGCTCCCTGATTCCTCTGAAGAAAGTCCGAAGAGATTGGCTTCCTTGACTTAAAGTTAACTGTTGAATGCCTTCCAGCTTCTGTTGCCTGGTGAACCCCTGTATCTTCTTATATCCTGGTTTGCACTGAGGCCATTGGACTTACATGTGCTTGTCGCTGACTACCTTCATTGTGGCTTAAGCTCTGTAAAATGTGTCGTTTAGATCCTCAATCAGAAGGTGCTAAACAAACAAAAAATTGTAGCCTTGCAATATTTTAATGGTAATTTCCTACAGACAGTTTATTTTCTAATTCTTTGTAACTTGGAATGGATATTAATACTTCTACAACATAAAAGTATACAGATTAAAAGCCTTAACTTTTTTTTTTCTCTTTTATTTTTTTTTCATAGAAGAATGTGTTATTTGTAATTACTTTGTGCTTGTTGGAGAGCCTACAGTTATTACTTGCCCAATAATTACACTGCCGATGCTTCCGTCTGATTACAATCTGACATGGTATAAAAATGGTAGTGCTACACCAGTACCCACAGAGAGAGATGCCAGGATTCATCAGCGAGAGGGTTTGCTTTGGTTTATCCCTGCAACGCTGGAAGATTCTGGACTTTATGAGTGTGTTGTAAGGTAAGGAAGGGAGGAGGGAAACAACTGGGTTGCTGACGCTTACAAGTGTGATAATATATTCTTGGAACTTGAGTGTACAGAATTTTTTGGTTTAGGTAGAGAGCTTAGATCAATTAAAAGCACTGGTTTGACTATGCTCTTTGTTTCTGCCTGCTGCCTTTTTAAACTTTTTCTTGCACATATGTAGCATTATGAAAGTGGTTCATTCAGAAGACTATTCATGTTAAAGCAGGATAATATTAACCATGGTCTGTGTGGGTTGTTTGTTTGTTTTGGATGAAGTGTAAGGTCACAGGGAAAAGTTTTAACTGCTTCAGCTTTTCCTGTGCTCAAATTGCTGTTTGATACTGACAGATCAGAGGAACACTTTGGTTTCTTCATTGGATGTGGTTAAATGGAAGAAGGATCTAAGAGGAGCAAACTCTACAAGTTCTGCAGTATCACCACATACAGACTTTCCAGAGAGCTTAGCAACTTTTTGGGAATTCTTTTAGCAATTTCTAAATTAAAAGTCATAAAAACATTCTTACATATTATTTTAAAACATTACCAAATATTACTGGTCAAAAATGAGAATGCTTGTGAAGAGTAAACAATGTGCTAGACACCTTTAGAGACAGTGAAAAGTAATGAGTCCCTGGTACTCCTCAAAAGATCTCAGTGCACGGAGAAGTAGAAAATAATAGATTATTTTCAACTCTTTGGTTATTTAAAGCTCTTGCCATATTTAAAGGTCAGATTAGCGCACTGGACTTTACCACTTCAGGTGGTCAAATCTTACTTGTAGTGGCTGAAATTGCTGAGCAGGAAGTTAATTTTGAGCATGAGCACAGAAGTTTTTCTTTTCCTTGTGGTCTCACCAAAGCACACTGAGAAGAGCCAATGCAGGCTTTTTGAGTAACCCAAAATTTGTTTTAGTAGTGTGTAATTATGTTTACTGGTGTGCACACAGTGCACCAGTTATGCTGAAGGGGCTTGGGTTGTGAATGTAGTAACAGTGATCAGCAAAAACTTCCAGTGTAGGCAGAGGTCTCAGGCCTTTGGACCTTCCTTCTCCATAGTTGATAATGAAGCTATAATTGGAAGTCAGAAGAAATGTAATTTCTTCAGAGCTACCCAGTTACATAATAAACATAATTTTAATTTAGTCCTTCCTGTTCTGTTTCTACTTACTCCAGCTATGAGATATGTTCCTGTGGGCACCTCACATCCCTGGCTTGCTTAATGTCAGCAGGACAAAAAACTTGCTAAAGTTCAGTTGTGTTAACTGTAGGCTACATTTTGTACATCAGTCACTTTAATTACACAGCTTGTCAAGGTGCAGTATATAGAAGCTGAGCCCAGGATTGTCAAAACATGCAGTTCAGTCTTCTGGAAACTTCTCCCTTAGCACAGCATTGAGAAATTAAGAGTTGAGCAAATAGAGAGCATTCCTTTACTTCTAGCTTAGGCTTCTAGTTGCTAGTGCCATCTCTCCTCTGCAGAGCTGCTGTACCATAGGCTCTTGTGAGCTCTTGGTCTGAAGTGATTTCCCACTGATATTGCACAAAACTGTACATGTTATTCGGAAGCTCTGTTTCTCTTCTGCTAAGAGTTACAGTCTGTTTTTCTTGATATGTCCCTCCAAGGACTGCTGAGATGAACCTGTCTTCTGCTGTTCATTTGGCACCAAGGATGTTCCAGTGCAGATATGTTTTGGGTTACCCTGCACTACCATGTGTTGGCAAACAGCGCTGACAATGGCAAGGCTGGGCTGGTGCTGTGGACTCCATAGAGCATCAGGTCTGAGTGCTTCCAGAGCAGACCCCGCTTCTGCTCACAACACAAAATCAGAACTTACTCCCATCTCTTGGTCTTGAACAGGGGTTGAGAAGCTGAGGGGTGGTTAAGAACTACACGGGCTGTATCAGGGGTGTTAGAGGCAAGACTGGTTGAGATGCTGAAGTCCATTTCTGTAAACTCCCTGACTTGCAGGAAACGACATTATTGTTAATGACCTGATTTGCCTGCTCTTCTCTTCACAGGAAACTTAACCAATCCAACACAAAAACTATAAATTTAACAGTTTTTAAGAATGATAACAGTTTGTGCTTCAATGGAAAAATGAAGTTTGAACAAAAAGTGATGACCACAAATACTGGAAAGATTATATGCCCAGACCTAGAACATTTTAAAGATGAAGAAAATAATCAGCCTGAAATACACTGGTATAAGGTAGTGTGCATAGGAAATATTTTATTTAAAATGTGTTATGAAGTAACTGTGAAAAACAGCTTTTGGAAGGGAAGGTTTATTTTCTCTAGAGTTTGAATAAGGCATCTGTCTTGCTACACTATTGGTAAGGTGTAAGGAGATATGGGAGGCAGATTTTAAAAAAACAATTGTCCATGTATGGATTGCAAGTTTTTCCAGAGTAAAAAACATGTCTTTTGATTTATGAAAATCTGGTTTATCCTTTGTTTATTTTATGTAGATAATCAGTTTAAAAACTTTTGTTTCCTCAAATACAAGAATCTACATAATTATTACATTTTCATAGAATATTAGGCTTGTCCTGTCTGTGGATCATGGTGTGGTATTCTTATACTTCTTGCTCTGATTCTGCCAAAACACTATGTAGACTATGCAAGCTTACAAACATGTATTTTGCCTGTGGTAAGGTAAAATTCTAAAGTAGTTCAATTCTTAATTCTGATGCTGATATTAAAGTAGCCTGTACATGTAAAATAACCTTGGTGCTGCACTTATACATCTTCCTTTGAGATTAAGAGGTCAGGGAAGAGTGGGAAGTTATTCACTGTATTTGCATTGTCACAGAAAGGGTAATGTATGCAACAGCATGAGGCACTGCTACTGCAGCTCTTGTTCATCTCAGTGAAACAGAAATGCAGGCACATATTCTCATAAACTCTCTGCTACATGTGTAATAATTTTTATTACACCTGAGATAGAAAACTGTCAAGCTGTTAAATGAAGGCAATGAACTAAGGCATGGCATTTGGAAACTTAAAGGGGTGGCTACAGTGATTTTTAGAAAGTGCAAATGCAGCAAGACGTCATCAGGCTTCATGTTAGAGTGTTGTGATGCTTGGATAAGAACCCACATTGTGGCTTTCAGAAAAATCAGTAGTTGGCAGCTATTTTAATAATCAGTAGAGTTCAGTAACTTCTTTAGATATCAGATTATTAGCTCCCTTAAATTACAAGTATTTTTTTTATATGTTTAGGAGTGTAAACCTGGATTTCTTGAAGACAAGCGACTTATTTTGTCAGAGTTTGATAATGCTGTCTTGATTTACAACCCAACTGTACAAGACAGAGGAAACTACACGTGCCGCATGGTATACACATATATGGGAAAACAATACAACGTTTCACGAACCATAAATCTAGAGGTTAAAGGTGAGTGCATTGAGGTTACTCGCTTCTCTTTTTGGCTCTGCTGTAAATATTTGCATGCAGGCATAAGCTATTTGGCGTGTTACTTTTCAGCTCAGTGAAATTAGAGTTGCAAATCTAAAATTATTCTTTTCCCCAAATGCTAAAATTAGAATACAATAATGCATGTTGCTACCCTTGAGCATTGCTTCTGAAGAAGAGTTGTCATGGGGAAATGAGAAATGCAGGGTTATGAATGAAAATAAGAAGGAAGCAGTGGTTACAGGGGGGTGGGGAGGAGGTGTTTTATGCTAAGACAGTGCATCATTAAATATTTTTTTTTTTAAAAAGGCATTTTTGCTGAGATCGTCACAGCAAAACACTTGTGGCTCTCTTGGTGAACTCACAAAGTTCACTAGAATCTCAGTTGATGGGAAAGGAGATGGGACAAGCTGTATAAGTACTATAAAGTTAATAAATCTTCCTTTGGAAAAGAGTGGCTTACTGTTGGAACTGGGTTGTGCTTTTCTGCATCTAACAGGATGCAGAACTGACTGTCACACTTTCCTAGTACTGTCACTTGTTTCTGGTAACTGCATCTTCGTAGGCAGTGTTGCTGATGACTTGACCAGTACCATAATAGTATTCCTATCAGAAAAGCTGGCTGGAGGGAGTGTGTTCATCTTTTTAGATTAAATTGAAATTCTGACTTTAGGTGATACAAGAACAGTGAGTTGTTAGCAGTGGGTCTATGTATTGTGCAGAAGGGTGCAGTTCCAGCCCAGTTTAAGTGTGTGCTTGTTTACTCTTTTACTTAAATACTAGGAGGTATTTCTCTTCTTTATCTATCTCTCTGACAAAGTTAATAATGTTTTTTGTTTTTGTTTTCATTTTTTTTTTTATTGCTTTTATATCAACTGCCAGTAAATTCAAGATTTTTTGGAAGTATCTTTAATATGAACTAAAGTCTTTTGTTAATGTGGAAGCTAAAATAGAATAGTTTGGATAAAGTACAGCAAATCTCATGAGATATTTTCTGTTGTAAATTTGAAACTGGTAGTAAGTATGGTACTACAATAGTACCAAACAATAAAGCAAAGCCATTGTAAAACTGTTTAACGAAGTAAGCTGTGGAACTCTTCTTGCCTGAAGATTTTGTTTTTCTTTTTGTTTCTGTTAGAACGATCACCGCAGTTGAAACCAGAGTTTATTTATCCAAATAACAACACAATTGAAGTAGAACTTGGTAAGTAGTGAGTTATTAAGAAGTCATTAACATTCAGTAAAAGAAATAAGATGCTGGTCTTCCTGAAATAACATGTGAACAGTTCCACTGACTTGAACAAGATTGGGAGATAGGCAGGTGAATTGAGGATATCTGGAAGACAGATGACAGAACATGATTCCTGCAAGTAATTTGCAGGGGGAGTAACTGTATGGCTGAGATTGGAGTCTCTTGATCAGCAGTGTCACCTTGTATGCGTTTTTTTTTTTTTTTTATTTTGCTATTGCTGTCTGTCCTTTGTACCACTTCTCAGTCTCTATGCCTCAGTATCTGTGAAAATACGGTTACATTTATGTAACATGTTAGGATAGCTACCAGTTGACCAGTTTGGTGTTTTTTCCTCCTCCTGTATGTTTCCTGTACCCCTTCCCTCTCCACAGCCTGGATTTTATTCCTTGTTGTAAGGTATTAAAAAGTTTCAGATACTGATCTTTTGTGAAACAGTGAGCTGCTAGTTGATGGATATCCTAGGTATTGTTCATCTTAGAAATTTCTTAAACAAGAGATTCTGGATATAAGGAATAAACTTTTTCCAGTGAGGGCAGCCTGGCAGTGCAGCAGGCTGCCTAGAGTTGTCAGTCTCCATCCTTTGAAGTTTCAAAACCTGACCTTGTAAAGCTCTGACCTCACAGCTGACCCTCCTTTGAGCAGAAAATTTGACTAAGGACCTCCCAAAGTCCCTTCCAAACCTCAATTACTCTGTGATTCTATGGGTCAAGTATATGTTTTGTAAGTCTTTTCCTAAGCAAACCTATACATGTTTAGATTGCACCGTGTAGTGGACAGAGTTGTGTCCTACTAATGTAGTCCAGAAGAATGAGTTTTGGAGCTACTTGAACCGTAATGTTTTTCTTGTTTTGCACCAAGGGGAACTGCTTCAAACAAAGTATTTTATTAAAAACAACATTAACTGATTTTGGAGAAGTGCGATATTCCAGAATTTCCTAGTACAGAATCTAAGCTGTTTTGTAATCTTTTGAGGAATGATTTTTACTAGTTAGTTCATTAGAGAAGCTCTGAGGGAAGGTTGTGTTTGGGCTCTGGCACCACACAGGAACTGAGGCCAGAGCATTGTGGATTATTCTTAAGTATTGCACACTGATGGTAGTCCCACATAACACGTCTACTTTTGCTGCTGCTTTTTCTGATGTTCAGCTTGTAAATACTTTGTGTATCAGGGGTTCTTTTCTCATGTTGAGGCTTCATGTTTCTTTTTACATCATGTGAAGCATTTTGTCTGGCCCAAATTCTAATTTTTAGCATATGGTATTAAACCGAAGTGAACAGCACTGAAATACTGATGGGTTTGTGGTTTTGTTTGTTTGGGGCTGGCTTTTGTTGCAGCTGTTTGGAGGTGGTTTGTTTGTTTTTTGACCTCAAGAGCTTGTGAAAGAGATCTCATTCTGAAGTTGCCAGGTTTTCGTGAGGATGAGTAGATTTTGACCAGAATAGTGAATGAGCTTTAATAGAAATTATGTTCTTCCGAAGTCCAGAAGGCTTTGTTTTAAATGGGGAGTATTCAGGATCTGATACAAACAGTATTACTTTGTCAGTTTACAGTCTGGCACTCTTCATATGGTTACTTAATTCTGTTGGAAATACTCTGAAATGGCTCAGAGACTGCTTCTTTTCTGGTAATTACATATTCTCTGGCTTCATTATGTTTACATGCCTGTAGAGCTTTATTTGTGCCCTTCCATTAATAAGGGAATTTGTTCACCAGATCTTAGACTGAAATAAGGGGACTTTCCATTGTCATTCCTTTTACCTCACACAACCCTAATTCTTATGCCTGAAAACTTTCTTTTTCCTTTTTAATAGTAACTGTGGAAGAAATGAAGTAATATTATGGTGAGGCTTTCCTGTACTGCATCTCTTATCCATTAAAATATAACGTAAATCTCATTTGTGGTTCTGACTGGTAATTAGTTAAAACTTCCCATTTAATTCAGAAAAACTCTTACCAATGCAGCTTCTACTCAGGAGTCCGATCCACATAGGCCTTTAAAAGGCTCTTTAATTTGATGAAGACTTTTTAAAATTTTCTTAATCCTTGGTAGTAATTGATTAGAATATGGAGAATTGAGCAATTATTAGTCCAGGAGATGCCCATGACTCTCCACCTATGTTAAGATGTGTTACGTGACAACTTGTTTAGACTCCTTATTTTAGAACAGCATTTGGTCCACGTGTGTCATGGCTTAGACGCTGCATTAATTAAAAGTTGCTGATTAGATGCCTTAGACCAACTAAGATGAACAAACACAGCTTTGCCTTACAGACAGTGGGAGAACAGTCACATGTGAAACTAAAAAGAGACACAAAGCCTTTATCCGCTGAACAAGTGGCTAGTGAACAGCTACAAATGATTCTTTACTACAGGGAGACCCTTTAAAGGAAGTTGGTGAAGTGTTTGTGGTTTTTCGTTGTTGTTGTTGTTTTTTGTTGTTGTTGTTGTTTGTTTTATTTTTTATTTTTATTTTTTTTACAAATGCCACTGCCATTCAATAGTAATATTTTCTGTCTGATACCTTTAATGACATGCTGGAAAAAATCTTTGCTCCTGTTAAATGCCTGTGGGACAGAGCCTGGAAAAACCTGTATGAACCTGGAAACACCTGTATTTTTGAATGAGAAATGGCAGGAGAAGTTTGTACAGAACCTTAACAGCACATTCATGAATGCATAGAAATCAAAGGCATGGAACAGTTAAGAGACTTTCTGCCTTTTGAAGAGCTGTGCAATGTACTAAACCACATATTTAGAAAAAAATCATTTTTATGGTGGAAGGACATGAGGGAAGAGATTGGGAAGCATCTGTGATTTCTATGTGAACTCTTGTTCAAGTGACTGCTTTGCATGTGAGCTAAAGGTTTATACCATACTTTCGATAGAGACTACCCCTTGGTGGAAGCATTCACAGAATCGATTGGGTTGGAAAAGACCTCAGGGATCATCGAGTCCAACCCTTGGTCCAACTCTAGTCCGTTTATTAGATCATGGCACTAAGTGCCATGTCCAATCTCAGTTTAAAAACCTCCAGGGACGGCGAGTCCACCACCTCCCTGGGCAGGCCATTCCAATGCCTGACCACTCTCTCTGTAAAGAATTTCTTTCTAATATCCAGCCTAAATTTCCCCTGGCAGAGTTTAAGCCCATGCCCCCTTGTCCTATTGCTAACTGCCTGGGAGAAGAGACCAATCCCCACCTGGCTAGAACTTCCCTTCAGGTAGTTATAGAGAGTGATGAGGTCACCTCTAAGCCTCCTCTTCTCTAGACTAAACAACCCCAGCTCCCTCAGCCTCTCCCCATAGGTCTTATGCTCAAGTCCCTTCACCAGTCTTGTTGCTCTTCTCTGGACTCGCTCCAGCACTTCAATGTCTTTCCTGAACTGAGGGGCCCAGAACTGAAAACAATACTCCAGGTGTGGCCTCACCAATGCAGAGTACAGGGGAAGGATCACTTCCCTTGTCCTGCTGACCACGCTATTTTTGATACAGGACAGGACACCATTGGCCTTTTTGGCCACCTGGGCACAATGATTGCTCATGTTGAGCTTCCTGTCAATTAGTACCCCCAGGTCCCTTTCTGTCTGACTGCTCTCCAGCCACTCTGTGCCCAGCCTGTAGCGCTGCAGGGAGTTGTTGTGACCAAAGTGCAGCACCCGGCACTTGGCCTTATTGAACTTCATCCCATTGGAATCAGCCCATTTTTCCAGTCTGTCCACATCCCTCTGCAGAGCCCTCCTGCCTTCCAGCAGGTCGACACTCCTTCCCAACTTGGTGTCATCAGCAAATTTGCTGATGATGGTCTCAACCCCCTCATCTAAATCGTCATCTAAATCGTCGTCATCAGATTTGATGTGGTTCTAGGAAACAAAACACTGAGATCTTTACATACGTGAACTAAGAGCCCACCTTCTCCTGTCAAATCGTAAATTCCATGTGCAAAATACAGAAGGAAAGGACTCCAAGGAAGCTGCTTACCTTCCTGTAAAATGAGTCCTCTGAGGTACATTGGAAATTAATATATGCTGCAGCTTGGCTTGCTTGCTTAATACTGAGGCATTCTGTAGGATCTGGACTGTTGGTGGCAAAGGAGCTGAGTGACGGATGAGCTTGCTCTGGAAGCAGAGTGTGAAGGTGTTCAGAATCCCAGTAGATAGTGTTGGCCAAAAGACTCTGATGTGGAGTAGAGATATGTGTGGTCACCAAGAATAGGATCCAGTTCCAGGGTATAGATGTCTACACATAGAATCATAGAATCATCTTAATCATCTTAATCATCTTGGTGGCCTCCTCTGGACCCTCTGCAACAGGTCCATGTCTTTCCTGTACTGAGGGCTCTAGGGCTGGACACAGTACTCCAGGTATAGTCTCACCAGAGCAGAGTAGATGGACAGAATAACCTGTCTTGACCTGCTGGCCACAATCCTTTTGATCCAGCCCAAGATATGTTTGGCCTTCTGGGCTGCAAGTGCACATTGCCAGCTCATGTCCAATTTTTCATCCTGCAGTGCCCCGAAGTCCTTCTCAGCAGGGCTGCTCTCAATCAGCACATCCTTCAGCCTGTATTAATATCGGGGGTTGCCCTGACCCAGGTGCAGAACCTTGCACTTAGCCTTGTTGAACCTCATGAGGTTCACATGGACCCACTTCTTGAGCTTGTCCAGGACCCTCTGGATGGCATCCCATCCCTTGGATGTGTCAACTGCACCACTCAGCTTGGTGTCACCTGCAAACTTGCTGAGGGTGCACTTGATCATGTCTGTGTCATTGATGAAGATATTAAACAGTGCTGGTCCTAGTACGGACCCCTGAGAGACATGGGTATCTGCATATGAGCTATGAGCCTTAATTCATACTATTATTTATGGGGGCTCAATTCAGTTGCTTGCACACAGATGTCTACTGTGGTTTTGGGTGGTCTGGCTATGTTAGCAGTGCAGGTTTCTTGAAGATGTGGAGTCCTATCTGCCAGCTCCATACAGATGCCTTGGATGATGGAGAGCATCTCAGATGTCTCCATACTGTGCACCTCCAACTGATTTGAGCCCTGAGATCTTTCAGTGGACTCTGGAGAGACATTCAGTTAATAAGGTCCAGGTGTCTAATGTGAGTGGACTCCAGCAGAGCTGAACTCTGTTACTAGTTTAGATATCTAGCTCACATGTGGACATGAATATTTAGATGCCTACATTTAGGGTGGAATTTGTATCCAGTTAGGAGACACCCAAGTGTGGATTAGAAATGGATGAGTTTTAGGGACTCTGCTTTTCATAAGGTAAGTGTTTTCCCAGGTGTTCCTTAATCACTTTATGCTATTTCTGTTACAAGACATTCAATTGCCATATTTAAATGTTTTTTTTGTAGGTTCTCATGTAGTTATGGAATGTAATGTATCAAGTGGCATAAATGGCTTGATTCCATTCTGGCAAGTTAATGATGAGGATGTTGATAGCTTTGATAGCACCTACAGGGAACAGTTTTATGAGTAAGTATCCTTATACATTGAATTGTAAGTATGTTTCTAGATGAAGTAATCTGCAGTAATTTGCAGTGAATTCACCATAAAGTTGACTACTTGTCAAGCGTTAAAGTCATTGAAAGACAGATTAGATATATTTGATACAAAAGTAATGAAGCAATCATATGTAGGTTTTTATAATGCTGTTGTGAAACATATAATTTTGTAAGGTTTACTTATGCATTTGTTCTTATGCAATCTTTTTTTGCTAATAGATTAAAGCCTGCTCTCTATCATTAGTATGGGAAGGACAGATTGTTCCAAGATGAAAAAGCACCCCATTTACTCTTATTTGTGAAGTTGGTCCTTTTCAAAGTAGAAAGACAGCTGCTAATCCTCAAGAACAGAAAGCAGAAGCTCTTTTTGTGGGACATATAGGGTTTGTTAATGTTCAGGAAAATTAAACACACTAGGCTGATAAGTCCTGCTCTCTCAAAAGAAATTGCTGGTTTTCTGTTACTCAGTGACTGGTCTATTCCATAGCAGAGTGTGGATATACTGTTTGCTTCTTCATTGTACCAATCACTGCTGTTAAACATAACCCTTAAAATGCAGTGCAAAAAAGAAAGGAAAAAAAAAAGAATCTCAGCTGATCAGTTCACACTCATGCAGAAGCATTGCTGTCTCCACAAAGTGCCATCATCACTGCAAAGTATGGCTGGAGATTTGGGTTGCAGACTGCTTTTAAAATTATCCTTTTCATTCATCTGTATTTGGCCACAAGAAGAAATCTTAGTTCTAGTTTGTGCCCAGGTTCCTTTAGGGGGAACTATTGATTTCATTATAGATCTGTATACTCGGTTGTTTTCCTATAAATATTAGGGCCCCAACTTATGTCTCTAAGGCACAACAAAGTCCGTTACTCTTTAGGGCATGAAGTTTCTCAGCTTCACCTGTTAAGACACATGTGCAGCTCTGTGTAGCTATGTTTGAAGTTACTATAACTCTATAACCGCAGCTGTTTCTGAAACCAACTTAGTGCTGCTAATAAACACATCTTCCTGAAAAGCATTTAGTATATTTAACTTGAGGCAGTTCTCTGTTAAGATTTTTGGCTTGCTTGGAAGGGAACTCCATTTCTCATCGCTACCCTGCCTGATAATTTTCCCATACCAGAGTTGACAATGTGCAAAATACATCCTGTTCAAGTTCTAATTAGGATTAATAGTTCAAAATAAGTTATCCAGTATCAGAGAAATAAATCTAATTGCAATAATGTTTTATTTCAAAAAATAGGAGCAATTTCTCAGCAATTAAATTTGCAGAGCATTTGCTAGTACCAAAACACACTGTAGGCATTGCCAACATTGTGGACTTGAGGGCTTATAGCGAGGAGATAGTTCTTTCCTCTGCTGGGAGAAAAGTTAAAACTGACTTGAACAAATCTGAACATGTTGCAAAATGATGAGGCTTGTATTGGCATTCCATGACAGAAGTTGCTGGCAATTATATATGTAACAGAAACTGGTTCTTCAGGGTGTTCTGCAAAATGAGGTTCCCTCCTTGAGTACATAAGGTCACGTCACTTTGGTATACAGGGTAGGATGCCAGTTTGTAGGTACCTTCCTATTGTGGGTCCTCCCACCCTATACTTGTAAATTTACCTTAGAGCAGGATAGTATTTGACAGGGTAGCATATCATGTCCCAAGCCTCTTGTGACACTAGATATCAGACTTAAAGACATGTTCGTTGTTGTTTGACACCAGGGTCACCCAGCTTTTACGAATTTTGTTCATCATTATTTCCGAAGTTGTTTGGTGCAATTGATTGTGGACACGGTGGGCTTGGGGAGTCTTCTAGTGTGCTTAGAAAGGTTCCTGGTTCATCATCGGTATAAAGAATTCTGGAAGATGATGTTTCTCTTGACAGTTTTATTACTAGTTATTACTGATTTGAATAATCTTTTCTTCACAGAATCATTTAGGTTGGAAGTGACCTCTTGAGAATGTCTAGTTCAACCCTCCCTGTTCAAGCAGGGTCAGATAGAGCAGGTTGCTCAGGGCTGTGTCCAGCTAGGTGTTGAATATCTCCACAGGTGGAGACTTCACAACTTCTCTGGGCAACCTGTGCCAGTGTTTGACCACCCTGACAGTAAAAAAATGTTCAGATGGAATTTCAGATGGGAAGGTGTTTCAATTTGTGTTCGTTGCCTCTTGTCCTCTCAGTGGGCACTACTGAAAGGAGCATGGCTCTCTCTTCTCCAGTCCCTCTCGTCAGGTATTTACACACATTGACAAGTCCCATCACCTTCCTCCACTCCATAGCCTCTTCTCCAGGCTGAACAATCCCTGCTCTTGAATATGGCAGATGCTCTGCTCCCTTACTCATTTTCATGGCCCTGCCCTGGACTTGCTCCAGTAAATCCATACATCTCTTGTACTGGGGAGCCCAGAACTGGCTGCAGCTCTCCAGATATGGCCTCACCAGTGCTGAGCAGAGAGGAAGGATCACCTCCCTCAACCTGCTGGCAGCACTCCTCCTAATGCAGTCCAGGATGTCAGGGGACTGGTTATTCCTCCTCAGATGCAGGATTTGCGTATCGCTTTGAACTGTATGAGATTACTGTCAGCCCATTTCTCTAGCCAGTCAAGGTTTCTCTGGATGGTAGCATGACCCTCTGGTGTACCAGCCACCCTTTTGAGCTCTTGTGCAGATGACAGAAAACTAAGGGTGCACTCTGTCCCATCCAGCAAAACAAAAACCCCAACAACCCAATATGTTTGGAAAATGCCAAGTCATCTCTGGTCATGAGGCTGCTTGTTGCAGGATGGTATTAACTGAACGTCTCTGGCTTCTTAGGTTTATAGAAGTAAAAAGAGAATGTTACTGTTTTTGTAGATTGATGAATCTCTCTCATATTGAGCACTGATATTTCAGTTTCTCTACAGATGTTTCCTTTTTACACTTTTTTAATGACAGAGAGAAGATGCCTCATGGAGTTGCTCTATCTGGAACAAAATTTACCATTTCAAAAGTGGAAGTAAAGGATTATGCTCATAAATTTTTCTGTCACGTCATATATGGTTCTCGACAATTTACAGCCTACATCAAATTGGAATACCCAAGTAAGAGATCTCATCTTGATAAAATAGTGATCTATGATGCTTACTTCTTGGTTACTTCACCCTACTTAGAGCTGTGTGATGTACTGTTGTGCAAATTGGCCAGTGCAGCTCAATACCTTTCTTTCTGATTTTTCTTTGTCATATTCATAGCAAAATTAAAGAAAATAGGTATTTTAATTTGCTTCATCTTCTCATTCAGTGATTTAGAAAACAATAATGAAAGACTCCAATTTATTTGAAGCAAGTATTAGACCTCAGTGGAATACTGTCATTCATTTTACACACTTAAAGAAGCATGTGGGTCAGAGAAGACTGTCTAGAAGAGCAGTGAAAATGGCCAATTCTCTAAAAAAGCTCAGGGGAAGACATAACAAAGTATGGAATGGACTGTCAAAAGGACATGACTGTCTATGTGGACCTGGTTGTTCTATCCTGCAGTAATAAATAATGGGCTCAGATTGCCAGGAGAAAGAAGAAAAAAAAAATCTATTTATATAGTAGGAGAAACTCTAGCAGTGATGATAGTGAAAGAATGAAATAGATTGCATGGAAAAATTATGGACTTTCCATTACTGATGCACGTGGTTTGTTATCACCTTCGAGATAGGCTCATGCATGTTGATTAGGAGCATCCTGCCACTGGGAGCATCCTGCCTCAGTCTTGCACTCAGAGACAATGATGTTTGATCTACTGTTGACTAGCCTGAAGTTTTCTTTTTAGTAGATGAACTTAAAGTGAGTTTTAAAAGCTCACATGCAAGGCTGAAGAAGTTAATCCTTTTTATTTATAAGCAGATACACAGAAAAGCTAGTTATATAACTAGATGTTATAAGTGCCCATTTAATTTAAATCTGGCAGCAGAAGAGCCTCTGGTCTGTTGAGCTTGTATTGAGCAGGCTTTCTCAACTATGAGCCAAACCTTTGACAAATGCTCTCAAACTTAGCTTTAACTGGCCACATTGTGAACAAATACTTGACTGAAAGTGGATCTGAGCTCTTGCTTGTTATATAAACTCTTTATAAAGATTATCAGGGTAGAATTTAACCTCAGAAATCCTTGAATATGCATGAATTGAAAATGCAGTTTGTGAAAGGTGTTTTAAGGACAACAAATCTGTTAAGGACAACAAATTAGCAGGTTCAGTGAGAGATCTTTGAAGAAGCTAGAGACAATGGAAAGCTGTTTGGTCTGGGAAAATAGCATTTTCAGGAAACCACTTCCCCAGTTCTGACTTTCTTGCTTTCTGATGGGTAAAATTTTGTACAAGAATTCTCACTCTACTGCTGCACTGGAATATGCATCAATATTTGGTGTTTCAGCTGAGGAGTAGCCTCATTTGTCACATTGCTGAGGTACCTTTTCTCTGAAAGACAAAAGTAGACTGGTCAAATAACAGAATTTACAGAAGGCATATGTGGAAAAAACTAAAACCAAAACAAAAAACCCAAATCTTTGTCCTACTCATTCATTCGTTCTTTCTTTTTTTTAAAAAAAAAAAAATATATATATTTTACTGACTAAGCAATTTCAAGCATCTCTTTTGTCTTTATCTGTTTCTGACATATAACTGTATTTTGTTTCTTTTTTCTCTTCTTATTCCACTCTATTACAGTTCGGAACATTCAGGGTTACTTAATTGGAGGAGGAGTTTCTTTGACATTTTTGGTATTTTTCACATTATTTATCTACAAGGTCTTCAAAATTGATATTGTTCTTTGGTATCGGGACTCCTGCCATCCTTTCCTGGGTGAAAAAGGTATGTTTGTGTAACAGTGCTGTGTGTTGTCTTGAGCCTTCACCTTCCCTTGCAAAGCAATGAGTTAACCTCATGGAGTGTGGTTGGTCTTCCTTGGGATTTTTGAAAGGATAACATCTTTTTAGGATGTTTAGAATTAGTTCAGATAACAAAAGCATCTACAGGAGAAGAATCAGCAACTTTCCATGAATCCAGTGCTACCATTCCTTTCCCTGAAGACCCACTTCAGTGGTTTGAGTGTTGCTCTAACAGCAGTTGTCCAGACAGCAGTTGTTCAGATTTCTTTTAATTACTGTTCTTACAGAAAGCAGTAATACAGTAGAGTTGTTGGGTTTTTTTAATTTTACATAGACAAACCAGGACAAATTTCACTTTCTTTTGTTTTCTCTTTGAAGGCACTTCTGATTATTTTACTTTCTGTAAATTCCTGGCAGTCAGGAAAATGTTGAAGGGGTGTTGTCTATGAGAGTGTGCTGAAGTATGGGTCATTTCCAAACATCTGAGAGGAGGTACACGGCTAGAGAAAGAGAAAATATTTTCTAGAGAGAGGTTCTGTTAGATTTCTTTGAAGTCTTTTAAATTTGGTTTTTCTGAAAAGTTTGTTCCAAGATATCTAATACACTGCAGATATTGAAAGTTGCCAAATACTTCATTTTGGTTTTCCTGTCTAAATGGTTGCTGTGTTTTGAAACTCTAGGTTACAAAAATGACCCATGAGTTACAAGACAACTGGAATTTTAAGTATTCAGTGGTACTACTGGAAGTGCTATTTTCCAGATAATTCAGTAATAACATTTTTCTATTTAGAGTTCAAAAAAGAATATTCAAACCTACTTAATTTTGCAGGTCTCTTTTGCCTATTCAGGTACAGCATATGGAATTCTAGAAGGCCTGTTTCCACAAATATTTCAGGCTTGGTATAACTGTACATGCTTAGATAATAGCAGGATTAAGACCTAAAACAATGATTCAAGTGGAGAAAAAATTGAGTTTAGAGATTTACGTTGTTTGTTTCCTTACTTGTTTTTGTGTCTTTAGAATCCACTTTTATGTAACACCGTTTGCTCACTCTTCAGTTTCAGATGGGAAGCTCTACGATGCTTACATTCTGTATCCAAGGAACAGAGAGACCTGTTTGTATTCATCAGATATTTTTGCTCTGAAGATACTGCCAGAGGTCTTAGAAAGACAGTGTGGATATAACCTGTTCATATTTGGGAGGGATGATTTACCAGGAGAAGGTAAGATATCTGAAGACAAGTTACACCTGAGTTTTCTCATTGGCAGCTGCAAATACAACTCAGAAACAGGCAATGAGCTGTGATTCTAAATATCTCCCACCATTGAATAAGCTACGATTTTGTTATTCTCTCTGATGGAGAATGAGAAATACAGCACTGGGTACTCCCATGGTGTTTATCTTAGCCTTTCCCTTGTCATTCTTTAGCTCTTCCAGATTTTTTTCAGTGCCTGGCTAGCCCAGATTTCTGGAGATGGAAAGATGTGGAGGGGAAGAAGAGTTGAAATTGTGGTTGTGGATGATCTCTAAGGGTCAGGGTTCTTCTCAGGGTTAACTCGTACGGTTTTTGTGTGGCATTTAGCATATTTTTCTGTTTTAGAATTAATTGTCTAAAATGCCATTGAATGAAGGATTCTTTGCTTTCTCTTCTGCTTGCATGTAACAGAAAACAGTTAATCATATCAGTACAAGCCATTTAAAGGAAAAAGTCACAGTTGCATCCAGCCCTGTGGTTTTTGAACTTGTTTTTTTTGCAATTCCACCTATGATGCTAATAAAATGGCATTAGCAAGGTTAGTAGATAGTTGGTAGCACTTCTTTGTTTATGCAGAACAAGAATATAGACATGCAGTCTGATGGGGTTGGATTGTGTTACATTGGCCAAATCTTTATTTGTTGGCTAATCCAACGTAGCTGCTTGCACGCTCTTTACCTGTCCCTATTTGTGAGGTAAAGTGTGTTGTCTCAAATATCAGACAGTAAATGAAGCAGCTGCAAGATAACACGTTGGTAACATAAAATAGAAACACAGAGCCTTAATTTTGCACAACCTTTTTCTCTACAGCTGTGATCAGCATTGCTGATGAAAAAATCCGTCAAAGTAGAAGAGTGATAATTGTTTTAGTACCAGAACCCTCCTGTTACAATGTTATTGAAGATGTGTCCGAAAAGCAGCTAGCCCTATATAATGCTCTTATCCAAGAAGGCATTAAAGTAATTCTCATTGAACTTGAAAAAATCCAAGATTATGCGGACATGCCAGAAGCCATCAAATATATTAAGCAAAAGCACGGGGCTATCCGATGGAAAGGGGACTTCTCAGAAAGGTCTCACTCAGCAAATACCAGATTCTGGAAGAAAGTGCGTTACCACATGCCATCCAGAAAAAATGCACCTTCATCAGGATTGCATTTGTTACCGAGAGACTTTAATTCTCCCTAAATAACAACAGAAGAATGATACTTATTGACCAATCTAGTTCAGATGGTTGGTGATGGATGGATTGAAGGTCACATGTATCTGTGTTGTGCAGACAATTTCATGTGGATTTTCTGGATTGAAGGTACTATAGCTTTGTCTATAGACGTGAATCATCCTTTCTTCTGGACAGATCAACAGAACACCTTGCAATGTTGTCAGTAGCACAGTGGTGACATGGAAAACTTGTAGGAAGGTACATGAGGCCTTTTCCAAGAATTGCACTGTGGAATTCTTTTGGTATTAAAAATGGAAGGGGAAAAAAAACTATCAAAACCCCAGAAAACTTGTTTTTCTGCAATTAATGGTCGAATATGAAGGGAACTATATTAATTATAATTGTGATATTGTGTAATGGGTGTGGCTGATGCCAGTAAATGTTTTTGTTTCAATTTTTTTAAATGAAACAACATAAAACCTTTATTTGTTAGAAGTTTGTTATTTGCTCAGAGGTAAATCCCTTCGTGTTACTGTGGTGTTGTCCAAGAGAAAAGCTAAGGACAATCCCAGCCCCTCAAAAGTGCTATTGAACCTGACAAAGGATAAATATACTTCATTCATCTTTTTTTTTTTTTTACATTTTAAAGAACTGTGCCATTTTTAGTGAACTGTCCCATGCAGACATTGTAAAAATTTCATTGTAATGCTGTACTGACTCAAAAAGAAAAATCTCCAGAGGATTTTTTTTCTAGTTAAGTGGTTTAATACATTTGTCCTTATTACCCAAGTAGAACCATTAGTTAATGACACAGTCTCTCTTATGGGGAGTACAGGATGGTTGGCTTCATCTGCCTCAACCTTAAGGACCAGATCAAGAAGCTTCAGTGCACCCACTTCTCATGGGTTGTTGTTGCTGAAGGAGAGCAAGTCTTTCTTCTTCTTCCCAGCCAGGGTGTTCACTCTTGCATTTGTCAGCTCTGAAACTTGAGCCTGAGTGAACAGACTTATGTGACAGAAATTGTTATTTTCCTGAGAATAATTTTCTCCTAGTTTAGTGAGGTTATCTGGTTCCCAGATGGTTCGGAGTGCAACGGGAGAAGAAAAGCAGTAGCTGGGCCATGCTTTTTTGCTCCGGGTATGTTTAGAAAACAGAGCTAAAATAGGATTGTTGCCCCTTACTCCTTAAAGTGAGAGATGCCCCGAGTTACCCTCTGCAGCTTCTTGCTTTTCTCATTTCCCCTGATGATGTAAGGAATTTGAGGTGACTGTCTACCTGATTTGTTTGGCGTTAGATGAATTGAGGCTGCAGTTGCAGCTTCCATACAGCTGTTTGGGAGAGAAGGTTGTTAAAAGCCACTGTGCAGATTGAATCTTTCCTCTCTCTTCCCCACCCAGTGTTTTCTATGACACAATTTTGTTAACTCTGAAGTTATGTTTGACTTGTGAATTGGCACTGGTGTAGTTTATAATGCTAGATTATTTTTTGGGGGAGAATAGTCAAGACAGAAGTGTCAAGGGAGGGACAGTTTGGGCTGTGAACTGCCACATTCACTGAGCTGTTGCACACCATCAGCTTTTAAATGCACTCTGTGTTTGGTAACAGCCTGTTGTAACGTAAAAGAGCCTAGAGATCCACCTGATGTTACTGACACCCATCTGAGCAAGGCTAAATGTTATGTTTCACATCAACAGAAGAATTTAGTGGGAGAAAAGCTGTACGGTTTGATCACAGAACTCTTCTGTAAGAAGATCCCTATATCAAATGTGAGGACTAGACGCTGGCAGTACGGTGTTTGTACTCTGAGGACTAGGGTGTAATACTGACTTTGCACTTGCAGTGTGCAGGCCAGCCAACAGAGTTCCAGCAATTTCAGGCCTCCTGAGTTATTTTTTTGCTGACTGGAATCGATTGTATGAAAAACTGCTACTTGTTATCCCTACCTTTGGTGGAAAGTTATTTTACTGAGCCAAAATACTGTTTTTAAAAAATATTTGTTCCTTTTGATATATTTATACAACTGATGCTAAAGTTTTCATGTGTTTTTTGTAAAGACACTTTGAAGAAATGTCCATTTTTTAAATCAATAAAGCACTACATTTTTTTTTCTTACTGCGCAGCTTTTTTTTTTTCTGCTTTCCCCCCATTCCTCCACTACAGCATGCTGAGAATGAACAACTGCAAGCAGCAGTCTTGACTTGAAGGGTCTTAAGCAAGACTGCTGCATTAGATCTGTGTTCAGGTTCCTAAGTGTGTTTGGGGGAAAGGTCTCATTAACCATTGTGTTAATCTGGTCTTGGCACATCAGCACTAGCCACGTCACCCTGCCTGGGCAAGTGGCAGCTGTGAGCTTGACTCTGTCCTGTCCTTTCCTTGCAGTGAGGTCCAGGTAGAGCAGCCCCAAGGCTCCTGGGACCAGCACAGTCCCCAGCAGTGCCCCACTGAGCAACCTTCTGTTGCAGCTCCCCAAGAGCTGGGAGAAATGCAGGAGACCTCAAATAGAAGGGATGTGAAGGGTTTCTCAGCAGTCATGGGGAGGCATCATGCTCTGTGTAGCTCTTTGGGCAAGTCCTGACTTCCTAATACGCTCCAAGAAAGCCAGAGCTTGTCAGCACTTCATCAGCAAACTCAGCAGATATCTATGCTACGTCAAGTGGAAAATAAAGTTTTCAGAGATGTCTTAATGAGAAAGGAATGATATTGTGACCAGCATTCTGCATTCTTGAGAAGGGATTTTATAGATTTTGAATTAAGTTATTTATTTGTATTATCTGTTTTAACAATTAATTTTTATTGCATTTAGGAATATAATCTGTTTAAGAACAAAAGGTCCTTCTTAGATTGACAGAGGAACTTGTACTAACTGATATTACTGTAGAAGGAATAAAGGGAATTACTTATGCAAAATAACATTATTATTTGGAAAAACAATGTAAGTTTTATGTAAAAGTTATTAGCCTACTTTTTAGTCTTTTGTGTAATTAAGTGATGCAATTTTATGGCTTTTCTGTCGTTTCTTTATCTAAATCCAAAACTTTGATGTGACGATTCTATGTATTCATAAGGAATGTTGAATTGAAACAGACAAAAAAATGTTTTTCTTCCAATTATAGTGATGCTTTCTAAAATATGAATTTATAATAGAATTATTACCAATCTGGTAATAGTTTTGTGTGCTTAGAAGCATATTAATTTTTAAATTCAGAGCTCAGGAGCCCAGCCATTACCCAGTTACTCTTTACTTGGTGCTCCTGTCAGCAGCTATTCTTTCCTAGTCAAATGATGTAGGCTATGAGTGAAGAGTGAAAATCGGTGGTGGAAACCACCAGCCGGGAAGTTCTATATATTGACACTTGCAATTTCTTGGAAGGCAAGTGTGCTGAGGAACAGGCAGGTCACCACTAGTGGCAGTTCATCAGGCTATGGAGCGTGAATGTGGGTGCTTTGGACACCTTCCTAGCATGACTCACCAGGCAGGTGAGTCTTCCGGGAACATGCAGAAGGGCAAATAAAACCTTTGAGAGATCTCCATGGCAATAACTGTATTTACAGGGCGTTAGTTCTTCAGTGCTGTTGAATCTAGGTACACACCACAACTGTATCCTGACCCCACACTGAGATGTAATGTGGATTCAAACCAGCTCTGTGGCTTTCCCTGAAAGAAAAGCCAGTCTGCAGCTATTATAGAAGGGAGTGATGAGCACATTCTGCCCAGGCTTCCAACAGAGCCCCAGCACATATCCTGGTGATGAACTATCAGTGCTTAGAAAGGCTGAAATATTGT
This sequence comes from Streptopelia decaocto, assembly GCF_964273445.1. Classification (NCBI taxonomy): domain Eukaryota; kingdom Metazoa; phylum Chordata; class Aves; order Columbiformes; family Columbidae; genus Streptopelia; species Streptopelia decaocto. Next base: position 145,470,184 of record NC_138663.1, read on the forward strand.
AAGAAGTTCCAGTGTAAACACTTGATTAACATTGAGTTAAAGTTGCCAGCCCCCATTTCCCACTGACCCCAAAGCAATAAGCAGCAAAGACCCATTCTGTCAGCTACCAGTGCTTCATTTTTCAGTCTCTCTTTTCAGACTCAACTGTTGCTTTAATCACCCAGGAGCCCTGGATGTTCCTTCTCTGAGCAATCTCTGTTCTGCCTAGACTACCAGCATAAATATAAATATAGTCACAGTTCCAGTGTTGTGAATTTTTTCCAACAAGCTACTGTTATGGCTACAAACTATGAACAATTATTAACATAAACCAGCTGTTTGCACAAGTCTTTTTTAATGTTACAGAAAGCACTCATGTTTCCAGTAAGATTATTTACATGCATCGGAAAAAGGTAACAAGGAGTTACAGAAGCTGTTTCAGTACCACACGGGTCCTAAAAACAGATGATTGTTCAGGCAGCAAAGGATGATGGTAAAGGTATGTGTTTCTGGTTTAAAAAGGAAATAATGGAAAGGCAGGAGCTGGGCTGAGATGATGAACTGATGAGCAGATGAGGTCTTAACCAGCCAAAAGACTATTTTTTTAGTTAGTTTGTTTGTTTGTTTGGGCTTTTTAAAATTATCTGAATAATTTGGATATTTGTATGTTGCACAGGATAGGTATTACACAAGAAAGCTTTCTTTTTGTCAAAAATAATATAGTTCAGGTATTTCTAGTAACATAATACTTTCTCCTCTTCTTCCCTAGTCTATAATATTTTTGTTAGGTTTCTTGGGATTTTTTTTTTTTGTTCAATGCTACATGTAAACACAGGATCCCAAATCAGTAGAAAAATACTAAAAAAGAAAAAGAAAAGGTTATACCAGGTACAATGGACGAGAATTCAGGTGCAGACCTGCTTTTTTTGCAGTGTGCCAGTGAAATGGAATGCTGCTTTATCAGCTGCTCATGATAATTCTAGGATATCACTAATCTGTTTGTTTTGTAGATATTTTTAGGCCAGTGCTTTTGTTGGATAGCATTGTGTATTTGTGGCTAGTTCTTTTGGTTTATTCATAGAAACATTCCTCTCACACTTTTGGGAAGAAAATGAGCTGCTTTTCTTTTTTTTCCCCTCAAAAAACCCATATGATATTGAAATTAAACTTGGTAAGTAATTAACTTATCACTTCCACCAGCAGATCATAATAAGTTAAATTTATATACTACAGTGATGCACTTGATGCATTTATTGTGATTGTTCAGACTTCTTAATATTAGAAAACATTTTCCACAGTCTCCCAAATTCTTAGATTCTCATTTGCCTTCACAGATAAAAAAGGTTTCTTTGATTTTGTATCTTGAGATACACATAGAAAGATAGGGGGTTTGTGTAAGCCTCTTGTACAGCAGAAATAATTTGTAAGTTCTGCCTCAGTGGAATATTAGCAAACTTGTAATGAGGAGCATAAAGGGGAAATCATAGAATCTTAGAATAATTTGGGTTGGAAAAGACCTTTAAGATCACTGAGTCCAACCATTAATTTAACACTGCCAAGTCCACCACCAGATCATGTGCCAGAGAAGAGACATGTCTCATGGGGAAAATGCAAATTAACTTAAACCTTCCTGAAAGGTAAACTTCTCATTTTCTCTTGTATACTAGTAGTCCTCATCCCATGGGAAGCCTCTTCAAATCTGTTAATGTGTTAATGGGGACAAAGTGCAACTTTTCAGTGAAAGGTGGGTCAGTACCCTGAACTATGTTGTCAGGGTCCTAAGCAGAAGATGTGTGCATGGAGGAACTAGCAATCCATGTGAGAACCAATGCACATAGGCACAGGCCTGAGCTATGCTGCACATACCATGTGGCTGCAGGACAACCTGAGGGGCCTCACCCCAAAAGAGAAGCCAGGAGGCAGCTCCCACTTGGCACCTGGCAATGACTCCACCTGCATGTTTCATCTTACCTTGAAGAGAAACACACAACAATGTTGTCTGTTTCCACACAACATTCTTTGCTTGACAGCAGAAATGATGAGTAGAGTCGTCTGCTTCTAAGGGCACCTCATGAAACCTCTAAAGGCTTTGACATTGGAATCAAGTGCACTCCCAGCAAGTTCACAGATGACACCAAGCTGAGTGGTTCAATTGATACACACAAGGAACGGGATGCCATCCAGAGGGACCTGGACAACCTCGAGAAGTGGGCCCATGCAAAACTCAGGAGGTTCAACAAGGCCAAGTGCAAGGTCTTGCACTTGAGTCAGGGCAACCTCTGGTACCAATACATGCTGGGGGGTGAAGGGATTGAGAGCAGCCCTGTTGAAAAGGACTAGGTGGTACTGTGGCATGAAAAGCTGGACATGAGTTGGCAATGTGTGCTTGCAGTCCAGAAGGCTAATCGTATCCTGGGCTGCATCAAAAGGAGCGTAGCCAGCAGGTCGAGGGAGGTGATTTTGCCCCTCTGCTCTGCTCTGGTGAGACCCCACCTGGAGTCCTGTGTCCAGCTCTGGAGCCCTCAGCACAAGAAAGACATGGACCTGTTGGAGAGGGGCCAGAGGAGGCCACAGAAATGATAATAGGTCTATAACACCTCTCCTATGAGGAAAGGCTGAGAGAGTTGGGGTTGTTCAGCCTGGAGAAGAGAAGGTTCTGGGGAGACCTTGTTGTGGCATTTTAGTACCTAAAAGGGGTCCATAAGAAAGATGGGGACAGACGTTTTAGAAAGGCTTGTTATGACAGGACAAGGGGTAATAGTTTTAAACTAGAAGAGGGGATATTCAGGCCAGACATGAGGAAGAAATTTTTTACAATGAGCGTGGTGAGATACTGGCCCAGGTTGCCCAGAGAGGTGATAGATGTCCCATCCCTGGAGACATTCCAGGCCAGGCTGGATGGGGCTCTGAGCAACCTGATCTAGTTGCAGATGTCCCTGCTCATTGCAGAGGGGTTGGACTAGATGACCTTTTAATGTCCCTTCCAACCTAAACTATTATTTGATTCCGTGCTGTCAAATCTCTCCACAGATGGGATTTGCATGGTATGCCATGGCTCCAGCACCTGAAAAAACATACACTATCTGTATCTTAGGTACTTCTCTAACTTTACTGGAAGTAGTTCACCTGATTCAAGACAGCATTTAATATATATTTTTTTTTAACAGATATATGGGTAAGTCATGGGAATCTTGATACCAAATTCTTCTCCTTAGTCTGTGATTTGGGATGGCAAGCTGTTAATTTTGTGCAAAAAAAGAGAAAAAATTAAAGAATAGTGGTGTAATTTCTGAATGCACAAGGAGCACAAGTAAACTTTGTAGTGAGCCAGGCCTCTGGGTCACATACTTCTCTTCCAGTTGTTGTGCCATTGCTAAATTATATAAAAACTTAATTTTGTTTGTGCTGACAACACTGATGAAAACATCAATATGAAGACAATGGCTGATGCCCTGGTGAGTTCCCTCCATGACTGTAATTACTGCCACACCTTGGCTCTTCCCTTTTCAAGCATCTGCTGTCATCTTTCACTAGTTGGCTTCCCATTCAGCCTTGTAATTCTGGTTTTGCAATGTAACTCAGCTTTCTCTGCTCTACCATGATAATCAGCTTCCAAGCTAAAGGCAATAAGGATGTTGAAACAAACCAACAGAATAATGTGATGTAACTGAATGCTACAACACTACTTTTTTGCATTTTCCATTTCCAGTTTTCCACTCCTAAAATCTAAAGTTTTGCATACCCTGCAGTTGACTGTTTTTGAATACTTCTTCTTCAACAGAATTTTTTTCTGTTCTCCAATTGTATAATATATACATTTAAAAAAATAAGTTAGAATGTTTTTCCTGCAGAAAAGTTTGTCTGTTCCTCCATCTATTTCAGATGGAAAGAAGAAGATATCACATCTGGCAGCAGCTCTTGACATGCTTCAAGATTACTGAGCCTGCAACTTCATACACCAGTTACTCTGGAATTTAGGATAGAAACTGCTTGGACTCCCTTAGTGAAATATGCAGAAAACTTAAGAATTTTGCTTTCTTCTTAGTTATTATAGTTTCTTGGATCATATCTTTACTTCTACTAGTCTTGCTGCCTTCCCCTCCCATAGTTGCCATTCACTTTCTCAAAAGAAATGAGATGATTAATGTGGTTTTGTGGCCACATGTAATTCTTTTGCTTATTCTGATTGCACTGAATTCCTCCTTCATTGCTCACTTTTATAGCTAAAGAATATTTCATTAAATATTTAAATTTACCTTGTGAATCTAAACTCTATCCCACTTTTGCCAGTGCTCATGGCTATGACCTTAAAACCAGACCTTTGTTTATCAGTCAGTCCCATGTCCCATTTCTCTTATGTTTTTTGCCAAAGCAGATTCCCCCAGCTGAGCTTTAAGCCCTCCTGCAGATAATGTAGGAGAAAGTTAAATTCTTGGAAGCATGAAAACCAATAAATAATTTTCTTTGGGGGAAAAAAGGATAAATTTTGCCATAAAAACTGTGCCTGGCTTTTCTACTAGAAACCTGCTAGAAGTAAAAATTATCTCCTGTGCTCTACTAGTGAATAATTTATAACTGCAAGATGTTTGATTACCACACTTACAAGTAAAATTCTTGTAAGATGGATGTCTGCAAGATGTAAATGCTAAGCTAGTTGCTTGGTGTTAAAACCAAAATGGGATTACTCAGTAAAATGGAATTATACATTCTCAGCACTGCAAGCACATTTAGCCTTGACATTCCTAGTATTCCCATTTGGCATGACTGGTATCAAAATAGGCTGTTGTATGCAGCTTTAACAGTGCCTAAATAATTACCTGCAATTACATTTCTTGATATTGTTTCTTGTAGCTTTAAGATTTTTGTACCTACGATATTCTTAATGTCTTCTTTAAAGTTATCTTGTGCAACAAAGCTTGAAGTAGAAATGGCAGAAAAAATAAATATAAAGGGCTTTAAAATTCTGTTACGTTTTTATTTGCCCTTTTCAGCTTCAGACTAAAAAAGATACGTGATGAATATATATTGCAGGCAAAAACAAAAAATAAGATTGTGGCTACAAACCGCATAGTTCTGCCCCAAATATATGTCCGGATGTCTTAGAGACACGGTGTGACTAGTGTCTCTTTTCACATAGAAGAGATGATTTACCAGGAGTAGGTAACACAGAAGATTACCAAATTCTATAATTTCCTTTACAAAAGTAGCAAGTATGCTTGCCTGTCATTGTCACTTGCCTTAAAAAAAAAAATCAGCGCAAGTGTTGCCCTGATTTTTGCAGAGTAAATCAGTTGATGTGCCAGACCTGTTGTCTACACAATGCATGTTTCAAGAGACTTTATTTCAGAGTAACTGCTGTCAAGAACTGTTGATAGCATGGCCAAGCAGCTGGAGCTTGTCATCAAGTTTTACATCCTCTAAAAGGAATCTGTTCCATGGGCTCCAACATTGTTTGGTGGTACAAAGTGTTTGGGGTGGGCTTGAGAGGGAGATCAGCTTCAAAAACACTCTCCTGATCAAACAAAAATGCTAATGCAACTGCATGCATATGCCTGAAGGAGGTTTATATATGTGAAAAGGGAAAGTTGTCAGTATTATAAATCAGGGAACACAATTGATTTTGAAAGCTGGAACAAAACTACAGCAGGATGCAGAAAATCCAGAGGTTTGTGGTAATGAAAGGCAATGATCTAAATGCACCACAGGCAACTTCAGTCCCATCCCTACCTAAGTGCATGCTCTCACTCTGATTTCCTTCCATGAATAACTCAAAAGGATTTAATTATTTACTGCAGGTAACATTCTCCCTTCATTGGTTACGTAATGTTTATCAAATAAATAAAGCAGATGCATGCCACCATCCAATGAAAAACCACTGCACAGATATGATCAGGGCGTTGTTTGGATAACTCTCTGCTTAGCATCACCCTCTTTGCTGGAGCTGGTGGTTCCTGGTCTGCTTTAGGGTGTTCCTGGTGATCACCTCAAAAGTTCATGCAGACCGGTGTCAGTGTCCACTTTCCTTGGACAATGCACTTCTCTGCTCTTCCCTGCAATTTTTGTTTTGTGACTTTCATGTTCTGTATAGTTTTCTGACTCATGAAATCCAGCCTTTCAGCTTTACTATAATGTGTTTTTTCTAAATTCTGATTCATATCAGCCACTGAATAGTTGAATGATTTACTAGTTCTCATTTTACCTATTCAGTTTGGTACTGTTTTAACAACACCTTTTATACCAAACACATTTTTACTGGAAACATCTTTTCACGATTAGTAGTATTATAATGAAGACAGAAAAAAAAAAAAACAACAAACAATCAAAACCAAACAACAAACAACTACATACAGTAGAACCTCTGGCATGTATGTCTCAGAAATAATTCTTCAAAAGAGTTTTGTTTTTTTTTTTTTTAAATCAGTGCTTCTAGAAAAATGTAGTCGATCAGATTATGGAACACCTCACTCATGTTTATGGTAACTAGATCTATTGCAACTCATAGATGTTTGTTCGTGGTGCAAAATAATACAGAAACTAGAAATTTTGCATAAAAATTATTTGACCTAACACAGTGAGTTCATAAGAAAGGTTTCCAAAATGAAATATGGATATAATTGCTGACTGAAGAGAGGCTAACTGACTGCACAAATCCTGCTGTCTTTGCTGAGATGAATAAATCCATTCTCTGTGTTCCTCCCAACAGGCTAATGCCTGGAGCTCCTACAAGGTGCCTCCAGCCAGCATTATGTACCTTGAATTGGTGGAGGACAATATATGCAGGCATAGTAGAGAGTGATCTCTCATCTTTGCTCATCCGTGGCTACCACATGTTGGGCAGGATGGTTGAACATGTTTCCGTTCGGTAAATACAATAGTACCAGAAAGTGGAATGAAAGAAGTACCAGAAGTAGAATGAAAAACCAGGGTGAAAGGAGCAGGACATGTCTGGATCATTCTCCACAGTTTTTGCAGAATACTTGCAATTTGCTTAGCAAATGTGTTTATGATGTATTGTTAACAATAATGAAAATATCTGCCTTGATAATTCTAAAAGGTCCATGACTTCTGCCTGCTTTGGGAGAAAGCTATGAAACAGCTTTCCTCTGCCTTACTGTCTATTTTAGTAGTTAGTCAACAAGTGACAATGCAGCCTCAAATGCTCATATCCGATTCTGTGTTTGCCACACCACATTTGAAGACTGTCTGCTTCAAAGAACTATGACTCCAGCCATGGCGTGCAAGTGAAACAGGGAACTAAGAAACACCAGCACAGAGAGAACATAATGTTCCCAGAACAGCCACAAGCTACGTAAGCTCTGCAAAGTGTCAGGGCTCCTTAGGAGCTGTTAAGCTTTTTGGCAAAAACTTAGCAGCTAAAGTTCAAGCTTCAGGGAAAATACCTCAGGGACATGGTTTCAGACTAAATGAGGGCAGATTCAGGCTAGAAATGAGTAAGACATTTTTTACGATGAAGGTAGTGAAACACTGGCCCAGGTGCCCAGAGAGGTGGTAGGTGCCCCATCCTCGGGAACATTCAAGGTCAGGCTGGACGGGGCTCTGAGCAACCTGATCTAGTTGAAGATGTACCTGCTCATTGCAGGGGAGTCAGACTAGATGATACTTTAAGGTCCCTCCCAACCCCAACTGTTCTGTGATTCAGTATGGCTGTCTGGGGAATTTAGACCAAGCTGTCAAAGCAGCCTGTTGAAGAAGCCAGTAAAACTGTTGATGTCCCTGAGATGCTCCTGCCATCAGGCTCTGTAGCGTTGAGGGAACCTTTATTTTCCAGTGTAACACTATCTCTTCAGTTAGAGAAGTCTGCAGCTGCCTGTACTACAAAGCAAAGCAAAGCAAAGCAAAGCAAAGCAAAGCAAAGCAAAGCAAAGCAAAGCAAAGCAAAGCAAAAAAAAGCAAAAAACAAACAAAACAAAACAAAACAAAGCAAAAAAGAAGAAAGTCACCTCAAATCTTGCAATCTTTTGAGGATTTCCTGCCGGCTCCCCCCACGCCTGCCCTGGGGCGGAGGCCGAGTCCCGGCCGCGGCAGCACACGGCAGGGGACACGGCAGGTCAGACGGTGGTTGAAGCGAGGAGGCCGCCTTACCTGGTGCCAGCGCCTCCCTTTTTCAACAGAAAGTGCCTCTTGCCGAAAAGCCGTATTTTTTCTCAGCCTGGGTTTAATCAGCACCGCCTGCCAGCGCCGGGACAACTGCCTCCCTGCGCTGGGGCGGGGTGGGGAGGCGGCCCGGACCTGACGCGGGGCTACCTCACCGTCGCAAGGACACTCAGGTCCTCAAGCGGCAGCCGAAGGGGGTGAGGTCTCGCCGGCAGGGACAGCAGCGGCGTCGCGCTTCACGGGCTGCCAGGGCTTTTAGGAGACGGCGGTGGGGGCCCCCCCACCTCGCTCCACCCTCACCTGGCCGGGCCAGCAACCCCGCAGCAGGTAGGCAGCCGCGGGGATTCCCCTGGGCGCTGGACCGGCCTGATGGAACCCGCTTGCTCTCAGCGCCGGCTGTCTGCCAGTGATGCGGGTGGCGGGGGTTCCGCGGCGGGGGCAGCCGGCGAGGGTGGGGGCGATCGCCGTGGCAATGCCGGCCGGGCGGGGGGCGAGGGGGCGGCATTGGGTTGAGGATGGTGGGGAATTGTCGATGGTAGCGGGGAGTGCTTTCCTCCATCGGTCGTGTAACAGGGCGCTTGGCGTAAGCCAGTTTGGGATAACCTGGGGGAAAAATCCGTAGAGATGTGCTCATAGTTGTACTCTGATCTGATGTCCCATTTTTGGGTCTGTGAGGTGGCTCAGCCCGAGGTGGTGTCTCTTGGGGGAACCAAGGGCTGGGGACGAGTGAAATCTGTTTTCAAAGCTCAGCATTTTCCTCTGCAAGCCGTGTGTGTGAAGTGTCTGGGTTTCTAAGAAGAAACGTGAGAGCACCTTTTCTTTGAAGTTATTAATAAAGCTCAGCCCCCGGGTCTGGTGGGTCTCCAGAGAGTGCACAGACACCGGTGCACCTCGCCCTGCCATAGGCACCTCAGCAGTGACCGGAAGCACGGTTCCTACACCGCTGGGGAGCTACAGTCCCTTTCCAATCAATGCTTCCAGGAATACGTAAGAATTTAAATAAAGAGTATGAAAAAAAAATTCTGGTGTACCTGCTGAGGGATGTCAGCGATTCACAGAAAAATGACTGTTGAGATAGTCTCAGTACTGTAACCACATACTGACACGGGAGCTAAACCAGCTCTTCAGCACTGGCTGGATATGCCTCAACACTGAAGGAATATGTGGTTTTGTGATAATATTTCTTCCTAGATCATACAGAATCACAAAACACAGAATCACAGAATGTTAGGGATTGGAAGGGACCTCAAAAGATCATCTAGTCCAATCCCCCTGCAGGAGCAGGAACACCTAGATGAGATTACACAGGAATGTGTCCAGGCGGGTTTGGAAGGTCTCCAGAGAAGGAGATCGAAAGTGGGACCCTTGATTAAGTTCTTTTGAAGAGACATGGCATACCTTGCAGTTAACAGAAGTGTTTAAGCTAATATGAATATATATTTTTTATTATTTAAAATGTTTGTGGGCTGATGTAAAAGAAATGGTACAATACTTACTCTGACTTTCTGTCAGTTCTCTCCATTCTGAGAACAGGACTGTTGCATGTTTTGATTTGTCCATGTTTTGGATAAGACACTGAAAGAAAACGTGCCACGAGTGTGCAAAAATTAGTGAAAGCCATGATTCTTCAAAGTTCTGATGAGGTTATTTCTTAATATTTTTTTTGGATAGATCAGCTTTTAAAGGACTAGAGAGCAGAGAAAAAGGTGCCCATATAAATTCAATGACAGATTTTAATGAGAATTATGCTTTACTGTGTGCTATCATGGATGCTGTAATTGTAATTCAGGTGCGTGTATCACTGAAGATATCTTTCAGACACCTGTTTTTTTTTTTTCAATCTGAAATTGACAGAAATATTTCCTTTCAGGGTGGAACTTTATGGACATGGACTCAGATACATGGAATTTTTTCCACTCTGGAAAATTTGGACGAAGATAACTCCAGCTGAATACTGTCCTGAGTAGTGAAGTTCCACAGGTCAATTGGAGGCTCAAGATGTGGACAAAATGGCTGCAAAAAGGGAGAAATGTAGCTGTTTATCCTGGTGGAATGTGGTAGGAAAAACATTTGTGCTTGACTCTGCAGACATATGTTTGCTATTTTTGTCATGAATTATGTGAATACCTACACAGAACAGAGCCTAATTTTGCTGTTGAGTATACCTTCCACAAAAATCTAACTTTTGTCATCATGATTACTTAGAGACAAGAAGGAGTCTCCTCAGAGCAGTTCATATGTATAATTTTACACAGAGCTATAGATATTTGCAGGTCTTCAATGTTGGCAAAAGGACAAGTTTTAAATTCAAATAGATAGAAAGAACATTTAATTTATAGAGAAGCAGGATTCTGGAAGATTTTATTTCAGAACATGGTGAAATACTTCTGCTGCATCTACTGAATCTACTGATAAAGGCAAAAACTGTCTGAGAGGGCATATATGAGACAGAACAGTACAGTAAGGTTATGCTGTAATGGAACAGAGCTTATGAAAAAACAGTGATTCAGAGTCATAAAAAGTCAATAAAAACCCCCTGGTCATAAGTGAAGTCTATTCAGTCCCATTTTCTCTTAAAATTATTTCCATTATAATATTTTCATATTCTTTAAAATTGAAAACTAGAGATTTTAAGAGTTACTGTCCATCACAGTTCATGAAGGAAGTTGGAGGTTTTGTACAAACACACATAAACCCCCTTCAGTGATTTTAAAGTTTTGTGTATTTCTTTTTATGCTCAGCATTCTTGCAGGGCTCGTTCCTTCTTGCAGCTAGGCAAGAAAAGACCTGCCTGGTAATTTGAGCGGAAATTTGCAATGAGGGAGGAGGGAAGGGAAGGGAAAGAAGGAAGAAAGCAGGCACTGCAAGAGGCAGTGTGGATGACTCAATATATGGCACGCTTCTGAGTCGGTTTGGTGATGTAAAGCAGAGCAGCAGGAAGTGTCATCTTTGACTATTGTAGAAATTGGTGATCAGCTAAAGATTCGTCACAACAGGACGGGGTTCTCCCGCTCATCATTCAGTTTGAATAATTGCATTTGTCCTTTCAGAGTGCTCTAAAAGATCTGATAGGCTGAATAGAAAAAAAGCAGTAAGGAAGGCCAAGTTAAGGAACAACTTGCCAGAGGCATGCAACTAATAGATCCTTCTCCAAACATGTTAGGGATAAGAAGCCTACCAAAGAGTCCTGAGAGCCAATTGATCGTTCAGATATAACAAAACCCCTATGGGATGGGCTATAGAAAGATATGAACATAGCAAGGGGAAAAAAACTTTTTTTTTTTTTTTTTTTTTTTTTTTTTTTGTGTATTTGTGTTCATCTTGGAAGAGTATAGATTTCAGTGCTAGTACATTTTCCTATGATAATCTTCCATGGAAGGATCTGTCTCAGATTGAAAAGTCAGTAAATGGCAGTTATAGAAATAAATGATCCATAACAAAGCACCATGACTGACTGATACTCACTCTCGTGTTCTCTTGTAAATGTCTCATTTAAAGCAGCTTTGGGACCAAAAGATCAGAAAGTGATAAACTTATTTTTATCCTCCTCAAGTGATCAAAAGAGACCCAGGAAATTAGAGCCTTGTGAACCTGGTGTGTGCAGCAGGCAGCTGAATAGAAACTGCTTGAAATAATAGGACCAGTGGAAATGAAGATAAATTATGTAGGGAAGGAGTCAACAGTGACTTTTGTAAAGGGAAGTCATGGCTCTTAAACAGTACAAGTGTGTTGGAATTGTACACATGTATGTGAACACATTGCATATAGGAGACATGGTTGATACAATCTGACTGACTTAATTTCCAAACGTCAGTCAGCAGAGGCTGTCAATGAAGCCAGACCACCATAAAATATTTATTCTCATGTGTATAAAAAAGTAGGTAAAAGATAAATGCTCAGTTTTTCGGGTGGAGGAAGATCCCTACTGGAGTCTCAAACAACTCTCTTCTGCTCAGCATATATTTTTAATAATCTGGAGACAGGGAACCTGTTGCAGTGGCAGAATTTGCAAACAATACAAAACTTCAGGCTAGAACATGGAGGTGTTAATTGCAAAGAGTAGGAGAAGAATGTCATGATAGTGAATGACTCAGTAATAGGAGTAGAAGAAATCTGTTTTACAGAAATATAAAGAACATTTTAGATGAAAACATACGGGCAAAATCCTAACATCATGTGCTCAGTAGCTGGCTGAGTTTACCCAATTTTTAACACTCAATGGAGAGATCTTGGGATTTTACTACATATGCCCATGGAAATACCAGGTCAATACTCAATAGTACTCAAAGAACAAACAGATTGTTAGAAATTATTGTGAAAAACAAAGCAAACAGAAAAAATAATTGTTTCAGTTTATAAATCCATAATGCACCTATATTTTGAAGACTGTATCCAAGTTCTCTTCTCTCCTCCGCACCTCAGACAGGCTGTAACGTAACTGAAGATGGTACAGAAAAGGGTGGCAAACATGCTCAGAAATATGGAATTGGATTAGAGAGACTAAGACTACAGCTTGGGAAAGCAAGAACTGGGGAGGAGAGTGCTAGAGATGTAAAAAATCCTGAGTGGTTGACCAGCCGAATAGGAAATGTTATTTATTTTTTTTATATTTTTTTTTTCTGGTGTAATAATTAGGAGCTGTTAGGTAAAACAAACAGGCAACAGGCTCAAAACAAGCCAAAGACAATTCCTATATTTCCTGTGTCCCATATTAACTGTGTAAATCCTGTACTAACTCTGTAATGCAAAAGCTGACTTTAAATTGTGGAAGTTTATATTAGAAACCACTAATTGAAGGTTTTCTTTCAGTTTCTGCAGGGAAACGTGACAGCAAAAACATCATTTACATGCAATATCACCACAGCATTTCTGTCTCTAATTATTGCAGGTAAGTTTATTAGTGGCTATGGAAGGTCTTGTTCTGAAACTTATTTTTTCACACAAGTAATACTAATTTTGTGTGAAAATTACTGTAAAAGTCAAATGTATGCATATGCCAATGAGTTCTTTTAAGCAGTTCTAAAAGCAGGAACCTACAAAACTTATGTGATAATTTGTGTACTGTGTTATCACAGAATCATTGGTTGGAAGGTAACTCTTGAGATCATCTAGTCCAACCTCCCTGACCCCCACGGGTCAGCTACAGAAGTTTGTCCAGTACCGTGTCCAGCTGGATTTTTAGTATCTCCACAAATGGAGACCACATGACCTCTCTGGGCAATTTAGAATCATATAATAGTTTGGGTTGGAAAGGACCTTAAAAGGTCATCTGGATGGCAGTACAACCCTCTGGTGTATAAAATGATGAAATTAATTGTAGTTTTAACTTTACAGAATGTGTCCTTAGGATTTTTTCATGTTGGAAAATATAGCCATTTGATAATAATAGCACATCTAGATTTTTGTAAAATTGCTGGGCTACTCATTGCAACTGCTTGTTTCTGTCCTCCAGCTGCCAACCAACAATCCAATTTATGTTTAAAACATTTCAAATGATTCAAGTGAGTTGCTGTCATAATCTTGTCATTCCACCTGGAATCTTGCAGCAGTGCCAGACTGTTAAAAGAAAAAACTTCAGGAATTTCTGTTCCTTGAATTTCTAGCAAGCTATTTTGTTGGAAGAGTTCTGGTTTTGGTTGTTTGTTTTTTGTTTGTTTTTTGTTTTTTTTTGCCCATGAATGGACAAGCTGCAAGGTTCACTAAACCATTGGATAATATGTTTTTTGGGTAACTAAGTAGTCATATGGAAAGGTGATTATTTGGCTGCCATCCCTCCAATAAGAGAGAGTCCTGTTTTTGGCTTAATTATGTGTGTTACCTTATAAATCCTTCCTGCTCCATGGAAATAATGGAGGGGGTTGGGGGCTGGGAGCTTCAGAGAAACTGAGGCAAGAAGTGTGTAAAATAATTTAAAAAAAAGTCACTATTTCAGAGTATTAGCATGTAGTGGCAGAAAAAGTTTATCAGTTCCTGAGGCTGTAACATTTCATAACCATCAGAGTTCAATAAATCTCTCTGAGTAGCTCAGTGTTTTGAGAAGTAATTTGGAGAAGATTTACAATGAAGTGGTGAGAACTGTGTATGATATGAAATTACCTCTGATAGTTAAAAGTAATGTTGACTACAAAGAGGATATCTGGATACTGAATGGTTTAGTGCTAGAATGTCATTAAGTAAAATCAAAGGGGTACGTAAGGGCACGGAAGGGTCATAACACATATAGCAGAAACAAACACACTATATGTGTGTGGTGTGAACATTAAGTTAAGTAATAACCACTTTGGAAAAATGCTACTTTGACATCTCTGGATAAACTTTGGAAACATCAACTCTGTCATCAGTGGTGGTCAGAAAAACAGAATTTTTGGGAATGGAGTAGAGCAGAAAACAGAAAGCTTCATTGTGCTACTCTGTAACATTATAGTAAATGTGAATCAGTTGAACTCTGTGGTTCTGGTCATTCCATCTCAGAAAGACTACATAAAAAAGGTAGAGAGATGAGTGATAGTGTTGTCAGTTATGGGATGGCTTTCATATGAGAAGTCATTAATGAGGACTCTGAGGTAAGAAAAAGAGATGACTGAGGCAAGATGTGATGGAGGTATACAAAAGAATGAATATCATAGAGTAGGCAGATGAGGAAATGTTTATTTTGGCATTTCTCATTGCAAGAAGTACGTGATACCCAAAGAAATTATAAAATCCAATGAATAGTTCTTCATGCAGAACATGAGAGAAAAGAAAGGGTCTGAAAGCAAAACATTATTGTACTTGCTCTGTCTCACCCTCTTACACATTTTCCACTGGTTGATATCAGACAAGGTTTTGGGCTACACAGACACTTGCATAACTCTGTATGGCTGTTCTTATATTCTAATGAAACAAGGAATTTTAGATAAATAGAATACTGACTCTGGATAGCAGGGTCACATTCCTGAGCTTGTGCCACTTTTGCCATACTGACAAAAAAAAGTATTTCATGGTGTTGCCTTTTCCCATGTGAATCTCGTTGGATCTAGGGGCAAGAAAATAAGCTCACTGGTAAGTGCTTGTAATAACTCCTCTCTAAATGCTCATAAAATCAAAGAGTGAGTTGAAATTTCCATAGCAAACTCAATGTTTGTGCAACAGCAACTTTAACTTCAGTGTCCTCTTAGGACATTTGGATACTGAAAGCATCCTCTGTCTTGAAGACTTACTTTGACTACAGATAAGTGAAGTTAACAAATAAAGACCTTAAAAATGAAATTTGTGTGTGTGGGTGTGTGTGTTTCTGTGTATGCACGTGAAGCAGACTGGAGAAATACAAGTACTCTAGTAATTTGCATCTGAACTAAAAGGTACTTATGCAAACTGCTCCAAATGAAGAGATTCTGTTGAGTGTGAAGTCTGCATTCAAAAAACAGCATTTCATTTCAGTGACACAATGATAGCTTTGTATAACTGAGTAGTACTTTCAGTTGTGAAGATAAGACTGTATTTTTACTAGATGACTTAAGAATGGAGGTGGAAACTCTAATGAACTTTTCAAATGTAAACAAGAAATCACTTTTACAGTGTTTGAGGTTTTCTTTAATATTTATCTCTTTCCTTTAGCAAAATGTGATGCATATGATGTCATGTTGAGGGAGAGTCTTGTGCTTGATGGGCAGCCTCTTGCTATTAAGTGTTCACTGGAAAAGAGCTTGAAAAGTGGAGACTACAACTTAACATGGTATAAAGTTGGTAACCAGACAGCTGTGCCTAGAGACAAACTTTCTAGAATTCATCAGCAGAAGAATTTTATTTGGTTTCTCCCTGCAATGTTAGAAGACTCTGGAGATTATGAATGTGTCATAAGGTAAAAGTGAAAGAACTGCTACAGAAATAAGTTGCAAAGGGAATAACTTTTAGAAAACAAGTAGAATTTGGGGCGAAAAGAGAAATACTAATGAAGATGGGAGAGTGCATTCACAAAAACTAACTTTAGGTTGGGGAAAGTAAGTAGTGTTTTTATTTATGTATTTATTTATTCATTATTTTATTTTATTTTATTTTATTTTATTTTATTTTATTTTATTTTATTTTATTTATTTTATTTTATTTTACTTTTTTTTTTCTCCCAGCAAAGGTAAATCTGTTAGAGAAACTGTAAACTTCTCATCCTCTCTTTCTTCTCCAAAATGAAAAGAGGTTTATTTAATTATATTATATTAATTGCAGGAATTCGACAAACCACAGAAAAATGCGTACAAAAGTAACAGTTTTTGAGAGGACTGATGGTTTATGCTTAAATGAAAAATTCGCTGTAGAGGAGGTGGTATTCACAGTATCATCTGCAAAGGTTGTGTGTCCACACTTGGATTATTTCAAGAATGAGAACAATATTCAGCCTGTTCGTTGGTATAAGGTGAGAATGCTGTGTTTTGTTCTGTCTTCTAACTGTCCATTATTTAAAATAAGAACCACTGATATTTGTGAATTGGAAGAGGAAAACTAAAGATTTATTGTAAATAGGAGAAAAAAGCTTTAAAATCAATTGGGAGAGGATTAATGATTTTTATCTTTTAAAGGTGTACGCTTTTTTCGCCTTTTTTTTTTTTTTTTTAATTTAAGGGGTAGAAATTCAGCTTAGATGTAGGAGCTGTTGAACCACGTTGAACCAGGTGCCATCTTCTTACCTGCTACCAAAGCACAGTCAGGAATTTCATTTATGTGGAAACAGATTTAGTATGTTGTTTGTGAGAGATGGCATATCCATTATGTGCTCAATATTGTTCCACTAAATAAATGCCATTTCATGTTGCTCATGCTTATTTAAAGGCTCTTTCTGTTAGAATAATGTAGTGCCTTTTGTAGCATCCCTGCCTTATGGTTGTTCAGTCCATGTGGTACCAAGAGTATTTAAATACTTCAAAAAAATTAAGTCTAATTTTTAAGCAGTTCTTCATTGATGAATATTTTACAAATCTTGACACTTGCATCTCACATCCTTATTTCTCTAAAACTGAAGGTTGTTTTCTATAGGAAATGA
Organism: Streptopelia decaocto; assembly: GCF_964273445.1. Taxonomy (NCBI): domain Eukaryota; kingdom Metazoa; phylum Chordata; class Aves; order Columbiformes; family Columbidae; genus Streptopelia; species Streptopelia decaocto. Next base: position 145,487,291 of record NC_138663.1, read on the forward strand.
TCTGGAGTGTCTTTGAATTAAAAACTCAGAGTCAAAATGAAGTATGTTTTGCTTGTTATTCCACTCCCCTCACTCTTCCTCAGCCTCTGCAAGGCACCCATCCTTATGCTGCGGTACACTGAAAGTTCCAATTGCTTTAAATAGAGACAAACCCTGCAAAGAGGTAGCAGAATGAATTAACAAGACTTCTCTATACACTTTTAGGACTGCCAGCTGCTGGAAGGGAAAAGGTTTGCCTTCTCAAACAGTGATCTTATCATTTGCAATGTGAGTCTACATGATCAAGGAAACTATACATGTGAAACAATGTATACCTCCAATGGAAAACATTATAACATTTCAAGAGATGTTAGACTGACTGTAGAAGGTAAGTAGATAATTCCACTGCGTTTCTGTTCATAATGAGGACTTCAAATTTTTGTCCAAGTTTCTAAAGACTAAAGCTAAACGACCCAATTGTGTATAGGCATGTTTAGGGCTATTAGTTTTCACCTAAATATGAGGAAAAGAAATGCGGACTGAGAGCTTACATATTTTTGTCTATTGCCACTGTGTGGAAGATGTATTCCCCAGTTCAAAGTCATGGCTTGTCAAAGCTTTACTGCTCAGATCAGCTGCTAGCACCCCTAAGCAGGTGCCCTGTAAGGCTCAGTAGGCACAATACTTTCTGCTGTAACTGCACCCTCTATCCTGCCCATCTTCCTTCTCTCTCTTTTACATTATCCTCTTGCTGCAAGAACAACGAATTAAACCAGCCCAAATTGCAGCAGTATCTTGACTCTATATGTCCTGTTTCCTTCAAACTCTTGTCTCTCTGTTTTTGGTTTTAAGCTCCCCAGCCCAAGAACTGCTGATCTCTGATATCATATGTCTAGCTCAGTAGACCCTGATTTATGTTGGGGGACCACTAGCATGACAAAAAATATAGAAGAAGGCCTAACTGTAAAGCACTAACTCCTTGCTGGCACAACATTATGAGATTGAAAAGGCTGTGCTATATCAAGGTATGAAATACCAGTACTGTTATTACATTCCAGATGATGAAAGATATTTTCAGGTTTACTAATAGAATTTATTACTATTTAATGGTCCGGTTTTGTGTTAGTCTGTTTTGTCTGTGTGTGTCTATATGCATAGATATTTATATATGTGTGCATGTGTATATATATGATATGAATATGTATCATATTAATATCGTGTCATATGTATGTGATGTGGATAAACAAAATATGAGGAACATAATGTCAGATCAGCTGAAATAATAATTCTGGTCTTCAAATCTGTCCATAGAACCTTTTTCTTAGTATAATTTCAGCTCCCACTATTCAGTAGAAGCAAAATAATATCACTCCTTTGCCATAAGTGAACAAAGGCAGCTCAGTTGTTTTTAAAGTCTCCAGCTGAAGAAGTTTACATTAAAATGTGTGACTTGGGGTCCAAACAGTGCTGCAGGCCCAGTTCTTGGAAAGGAAAGGGAAGGATATATCTGGGGGATCCTGTGTGCTTCGCTACGAGGCTCGATGCTTTGTGATTTCTTTTCATTAATTTGAGCCCTTGGAGCACCTTCCTTGAATCTGAATATCTGATAGGAAATGTTCTAAAATTTCCTACAGCTGCCTGAGACAGCTGGAAATGGTATGTGTGTTTAGTGAGGGACCCTCCAAGTTGGGATTCATTTAGCCACACTGAAATATTTCTAATGTAGTTGTCTAGGTCTCCACCTGTTGATTACTCTCCCTCTGTAGCCTGTAGAGAGAAATAAGCTTTCCAGAGTGTCATATAATCTAGTCCTAATGTAAACATCTAAAAGGGGCCACGGGTGTTATATTTCCTTATATATGGAGCTGTGGGAGGAATTGTAAGGCATTTAACTAGAGTATAGAAATGAAATTTCTCCTTTATGATAGTAAACATCTAAAATAGATGAATTGCACTCCTAGGTATTTGGGTCCAGTTTGTATCTGAGGGGTGCTGGCTGACAAGCTATCCAGACTGTAGGGGCCTAATCCAGTAGATATTTACCCATTTCTTCTCAGTGCCTGTGAGTGCAATATTGTGTGATTTTTATGCCATGGAACAGCCAGACCACTGTGAGTGTGTGGAGATTTGTGGCACTACATTTGGGAAGAAGCAGAGCAAAGAATAGCATAGCTTCTTCAGAAGTGATGACTACCGGAGATATGGTACTTTCAGTATCGAGTGATGCCTGTTATAAAATTGCTGACCACCTTGTCCATAGGACAGGGTTTTTTTAGGTCATATGTGGGTTATGGAGCATAGAACACACTGCAAGTGCCCCAGGTTTTCTGAAAAGCACTTTCTTTCTTTTGATTAGTGAGTCCACCAAAAAAGCCTCCAGAAATATCTTATCCAAGAAACAACTCTATTGAAGTGGAACTTGGTAAGTAGTTTTCTTGATAAGAAAATATTATTTTGTGTCCTGGTGAAAATTTATACTCAAGGTATACCAAATTCTGTGTTTTCTTGTTATTATTTTTTGACAAAAACTAGTTCAGTGACCAGCTTAGTTTCTGCATATTGATCTTCTGAAAGAGGAGTGTTTGGGGTTGAGAGGGAAAGAGACAAGGCATGTTGCTTACAAAGCCTGGGGCTATTTCTCAGATGCAAACAAAATTGTAGGGAACCCAAGTGTCACATCTGTTTCTTTTCATCACTCTGGGAGAGATTCTAAGAACAGAACTGTCTTTGAATCTGCAGGGAAAATGGTGCCTCAGAGATAGGCACCTTTTTCCTGGATTTAGCCTCTTAAATCTTACCAGTCTCTTTTGAAACCTGGAGATGACTGAGTATATAGGCCCTCTGTTAGAGCAACTCTTCTGAAAGTGTGTGGGACCATCCTTAGCTGGTCTGTGTGGGACTCTGTGAACAGAATTGTATGGACTTTAATTAGATTATGAAAATTAACCTTTCACTTTGTAACACAATTTTATAGGCTCACAGGTTACAGTGGATTGCAATACAACAGGTGCTGATGGGTATGAGGTGTATTGGACAGGCAACGGTGTATATATTGATGTATTTTATGTGAGCAGAATTTTTGCAAGTCCCTATGAGTAAGTATATTTTCAGGTTAGAAAATACCATGTCGGCAACGAAAGTGGAACTTTCTCCCTTTGACATTAAAATATTTAGCAACATTTTTCACTTGCTTAAATTGCTTTCTTTTCAAAGGCTCTAATGCTTGCCTCCACCAATTCACGTTCTGCTTTGAAGTAGAAACTTGAAACCTAGTAGGCACACGGACTTCACATGTGATCGTGCTCTTTTTGGTCATTGTAAAATCTCTCTTAATTTCCAAGCTTGGGAAAAGGTGTTTTGTAGACTTATAATCTCATAACTGTCATACAGTTTCTATTGAGCAGACTCTGGCCTGGTAGAGTCCTCTTTCAGTTGGATCAAGCATGTCCAGGCACATGATCTTCAGACTGTTTCTTTCTTCTGCATTCCCCTTTCTCTCCACATCTGCCTCTCTGAGAGATTGCAAGAGATCAAATATGTGCTTCATGGGTGAAATTGAGACTTCCAGATTTAAGAACCTTGAGCTAAAGAAGAGAGAGATCACAGAAGAACAAAGATCAGCTGAAGAGCTAATGGAAAATTCTGTTGAGGACATTTGTATTGAGGCTTAGTGGGGTGAGATGAGAAAAGGGAGACTGATTTCCAGTCAAAACTTGAGGTTTGGGAGGAAAATGGGCTTGAACTGAGCAAAACATGAGGACAACTTGGAAATAAGGTGAGAGTGAAAAGCAGGTTAAATGGAGTTAGGACAAAAGAAATTAGACCTGACTTGAAAAAACAACTAAATGGGAGCAGAAGGCAATCTGAAAGCTTTTTAGGTATGATAGGTCAGGAACTAAAAATAGCAGGTTTTTTGTCAGCCTTCATCTCATGGTGGTGTTATGAAGAAAAAAATGTCATCAATTTTGTACTACCTGTGGGGGAGAAACTGATGAAGAAATGAGAATGATATCTTCAAAGTAAGAATATTGTTGTGAGAAATAAGTCCTCATCATAAAACAAAGGGGTAAATAAAATGATGAATTCTTTAAGCTCTCAGCAAGAGAATACTCTATACAAAAGTCATAAAGAATGTCATGTCATAAACTATTGGGCCATAATGCAGAGGCATGTGGTCACTGAATTAATATCATAAAAGCAATGTCATTTTTTGTGTTTCCTAGCACTTAAATGGTCATCTTAGCAACCATTAGTCATTTGCATTAGTGATGTTGATTCATTTATTCCTTGTTACAGTGTTCAAATTACTGTAACCTTTTGCTTAGAAAGTGATTCATCTGGTCAAAAAAATGCCCTTTATGACATATTTCAAGCTTTTATTTTTCATTTTGAATGGTAACTAGAATATGTTTTCAGGAAAGAATACTGCTTGGCTAAGTAGACTAGATAGTTAATTTTGGATTTGAGATCTATTGTTAACAAGGTAGTGGTGTCCCTCATTTTGCTGCTGGTTAAAAAGTTGTTTAGTTCACATATCAGTCACACGTCACGGTACACATGACTAACTGAATGTGCATCATAATCAGCATTTTTGTGCCCTTGTACAAGATATGGGGGTTAATCTGTGTCTTTTAATGATGCAGTCTGATGCTTTAACTGTTGCAAGTCTGTTCTGATCCATGGGGTGAAGCAGCAGTTTAGACTCTACGCCCTGCAGCTGGATTCACACTGTGAGTTGATGTTATCTGCTGTGGGTCACCAACTTTGATGTCCCCCTGTCCCAGAGCTGCTCACTGCAAAATGATGCTCTTGTATCAGGGCCTCTTTCTGTGTCATATCACATTGTGGAATTTCTCTCCACCTGCTCTTAGAGGGGCTGGGAAACTTGTAACAAGGGTTTGCTTAGGTTTCTAAGGTGTATTTCTGTACTTCAACCTATTTTCCTTTTGGGAAACACAGCTCCTGCTAAGACAACATTTTGATGTTTTCCAACATCTATGCTAAATGTCAGGAAGAGGCCAGACTGTTGTTTGGGTTTCCTTCATATACTGTTGTTGCTCATCTATTCTGAAGTGTTGTTGACATTTGTCGAAGGAAACAACCATTGTTGTGCTGCAGCTGTCAGTGATGAAGCCACTCCAGAAAGGGCTGTGCTTTTATGGCTCTGTTTGTCACCTTTTGGATAGGGAGAAAACTTCTCATGATGGACGTCCTGTGCATTCTGTGAAGCTAATAATTTCGGAAGTGAATAGTGAAGATTATGAACAGCCATTTGTCTGTCAAGCTTCAAATGCCTTTGGGCAGGCTGCGTCCTATATTATATTAAAACACAGAGGTAAGAAATACTGTTCTTTTTGAGGCCAGTGTTTGTCTTGGATTCCCCAGAAGGGGTTGTGATACCAAATGGCCATATAATGATAGAAAACAGATGGATTACAGTTTGCAGTATGTATGCATGTACCTGTCCACAGGGAAAGAGTCACTGTAGTAGTGTATTTATCATTATTTTTAAAAAGGGTAGATGGAAGTGAAACATGTAATGCTCAAAGTTGTATTATATTTGTGTGAAAGATGAAATTTGGAGAAATTCAACATTTAAAAAACATTCTGCTTATGTTTTCATGCAGTTCCTGATATACAAAGGTGGCTGGCTGGAGGGCTTGTCTCTTTGTTGATTTTAGCATTTATTACTTTAATAATCTACAAGATTTTCAAGATTGACTTGGTGCTTTGGTACCGTAATTCTGTCTGTGCCTTTGCAAGTAAGGAAGGTATGTGAGTGTGACCAGGTATGTTAGTGTAACTAGTATATTGATTTTTTTTTTTTCATTTGGTATTACTTCTAAGCAATAATTTGATTGTTTAGTAGAATGTATGTGTAATTTCCTTGAGGAATTTTCAGATACACACAAAGACATTTTGGGGGGGATTTTTTTTCAGTCATATGGGCAAAATATGTAATCATCCTTGAGGTAATAGATGCTGCACAATATTTAAGGCAGTCATGGTGAGATAGGTCAAAAAGAACTCCAGCTATTCCCAAATTAACATTTTGCTTTTTGCTTTTCTGTAGTTTGTTTACATGTAGATTTATGGTCACTCTGATGATGATCAACAGGTGTCATCAGAGCTACATCCTGTAAACCAGCTGTTTAAAGACGTGCATTAAATATTTATATTGAAAACCAGACTCCCTTTTTCTCAGAGATTAACTTTGTTCATTTCCTTTTCTTTTTTTTTTTTTTTGTAACTTCTCTCTTTCTCTCTTTTACCCAACACTTTCCTTCTAAGTCCTGTCAATTATGATGTTTACATGCCATGCCAAAAGGAAAAAAATGCTGTTAGTTCTTTATTCTGTGATTCTTCTTATGTGTTTTAATTGCTATGGTGTACAAAAATGGTGTGAAAAATAGACATTAGTGCAACATTCTAGATATTTTGTGTGGCAGCACTCAGAATTAGACTGTCTGAAGTTCCCCATACCTTGAAAGTAAACGGATTATGTGTATTGGATTGTTAACGTTTACTCATGGCTGTTCTAAATGTTTTTTAAAAAAAGTCATTTCAGTTTCTGGTTTTCCAGAACACTTTAATATGAGTTCTAATGAAAAAAAAAATTATCAAAGAAACTATGTTTTCTAGCTTGTTGAACTAAACCTAACTTGTCGAGTTAAATCTGATTTTGGTTTGGTTTCTTCAAGCCTGTTTATTATACAATTTAAACTCTCAAAACCTTAGCTGCCTTGTGGCCTTCTATAATATCTATCTTTCCCGCACAACATTTTTACAAGAAAGAATTGTTATTTTCCACCCTTTCCTGTGATTAGTCAGAAGTGGAGATAATTGCTGTTGAATTTGTTTCAGGAGAGGTGGTAAAGAAAGTCCTGCAAGAGGACACTTTCTTCATGTCCTGCCACCTCTGAGGTTGGGGGCTCCTTCCCGCAGGTGCCAGGTCCTGCATCCAGATGGTTTGCTGGCCCATCCATCCCTGTGATGGGAAGTCAGGTTCCGTGGTTGATCATCTTTCTTTTGATTTGTAGGGCATTTTAGGGAGCTTTGACATTTTTCTGTCAGACAGGTGAATCAGCCTCTCATTACTGTTTTTAACAGTCCAAAATGAAAGCTTGCAATAAAGGGATGTTGCTTTTTTTTTTTTTTTAATAATTTATTTATAGAAACATTTGTGTTTGCTTTAGATGGGAAAGTCTACGATGCGTATGTCCTGTACCCAAAAAGCAATGGAAGCAGAAGTTTCTATCATCTGGAAACCTTTGTTAGTACAATACTCCCTGATGTTTTAGAGCAACAATGTGGATATAATCTCTTTATATCAGGAAGGGATGATTTACTGGGAGAAGGTATGCTTTGGTTAATAGAGTTAATAGGTTGCCTTTTGACACATTGTTCTTGGGTTAGAATATTATATATGTGATTAAAAACCACACAATTTTGGAAAACAAAGCTGTGTTTGTCTACTTGTAATGGAACATTTGTCCATTTTTCCAATGGACAATTTTTTTATGTTTCTTTTTTTTTTTTTTTTTTTGCTTACCAAAAATTCTGTTCTGATGTTATGAGAGTCTGCACTTTCTTTCTAGTAATGAACAAATGAGGATTCAGCAGAATTAATAATACTATTGAGTTTTTGAACAATATTTGCTCCTGGTGACTAAAGAAAACAATTTTTATCAGTAATTTTATGCAATGGATCATGAATCATGAATGGCAATGTGGAAATCTTAAACCTAACGGTTCTCTGAGCCACCCACTGCTCCATATATGTGCAATTTTAGAATCAAGAAATATTTTACAACAGTTGTAAAGTTTCTATGCAAACTTTGTTTGTTTCTTCGTTACTTCCAGCTGTGATCAGTGTTACCGATGAAACCCTTAAACAAAGCAGAAGACTGATGATTATTTTGGGACCAGAAACATCTAATAGCTGCCTGTCAGAAGACACTTCTGACCAACAGCTAGCTATGTATAATGCTCTCATCCGTGATGGGATTCAAGTGATTCTTATAGAACTGGATGAAATACAGGACTACACAAGCATGCCAGAATCAATCAGATACATTAAGCAAAAACATGGAGCTATTCAATGGAAAGGGGACTTCTCAGAGAAATCTTGTTCAGCAAATACAAGATTCTGGAAAAATGTGCGCTATCAAATGCCATCCAGGAAGAAGGTATCTTATTCTGAAATGTATTTGTTGCCCCTAAGTCTGAACAATTCTACAGCAAAGAGAAGTTGAGATGTACTTATTAAAGTAATACTAAGAAGGTGATTCTGAAATGTTATTTTTTGTACACGAAGTCTTTTAATTACAAAGTAGATGTTTTCTTCAAGGAATAAAAACTACTCATCCCTTCCCCAAATTACACCCTAAAAGAAAAACTCTGTGCAACTTTATTTCTGTTATGGGTTTTGGATAGTGACACTATTTCTTGTGTTAGTCTCGCACAGATATCAGAAGTAAACATCGCTGATGGTGGTAGACTTATAAATAGTCATAGTCCACACAAATGTAATAACCACTGAAGAAGCAGCTGTGGAGTCCATGTTTAAAAATTGAAACTGCAGTTGCTTTGAAATGAAAAAATATGAATGACACTAGGATTTGCTGAACTGCAGATAAGTACGTTGTTTTGTATGCAGTTGTGTTGCTGTTTTTTTTGTTTCTTCTGTGAATATGCTGTTATGATTGTTAGCCACATTTTCATAGTTCTTTTCAGAGGTTTGCTACAATATTCAAGAATAGCATTTTCCCACAAAACGAGACTCCTAAAGACTCTTAAGTAAAGACAGATAGATGATTGTGAGTCAGCATTTATCTACCTGATACTTTCCTTTAAACAAACACATTTAGTATGATTATATAGGCAGTTTAGTATTCTTGTGTGAAAATGAGCATGAGAGAAAGGTTTCATTGTCCATGACAACACACCGCAGTGTTGCCTCATCTCTCCTCAAAGCTCTAATACAGATATTGATCCCTTTTGCATATTTTTGCTCATTTTATGTAACGTGAATATATACAAACTCCCTGAAAGACAGGAAGGGCCACTTTCAACTCCCCAAGGTATTTTTTCTCTCTTTGAGAATGTTATTTCCAATACCCATACTGTTTGGTTTTTTTTGTTTTCTGCGTTTCAAATATGCACAATTACCTATTTCTTCTGTGCCATAGAAGTCTGTGATTTGGACAAGCAGTAGGATTTAGGAAAAAAATTTGGGCTCTTATCCTAGAAGTGTACCCACAATGTATCAGCTAGATCTGTAGTTCCCAGGTAAGGTGTGCCACAACCACATCATTTCAAATGGAGCATGGGAGAAGTGGCAGGACAAATGCATCTTTGTAGGAGTAAAAAAGTCACAGATAAGTAAATGAGATTATCAATTCTTCCATTTCTGAAAAGGCAAATAAGCAGGATTTTTGGGAGTTCCAAAAAGTAAGAATCGTCTGTCCCTCTAAAACACACACAAAAATTGGCAGTTAACTCCCTTACATATTGCCTACAGGAACAAATAGTGAAAAAGCTAAAGAGCTGTCTTGACAGGGACACTCACAGTGGGAAAGAACTTGTGTGCCATATGTCCCCCTACCATCTGTGTACACTCTCTTCTGGGTCATGACATCTGGTTTTGCTTGATATCTGGCTGCAATTCATGTGTTTTTAGAGTAAACAGGACTTGATTCTCCTTAGAGACTGAAGAGAATAGAACACATGCTAACTTCTGCAAGAAAAGCCAAGTTTTTCATAAAAATATGTCTCCTCAGCCTAGATCTAATGGCCTGGTACACAGATGCATTTAAATGAGCCAAGGATGTGCCATCACCGTCTGCTGTCACTTCTTAAAACCTGCTAACTTTGGCATGTTTGACATTTTTGAAGGGTTCGGCCATATAGTTAGTTGGGTACCTAACTTAGGGGATGAAAGAGCTTAGTTTTGAGGAAAGGGTCACGTGCAAGAGAGTGGACAACTGAGGATGGGAAAAGATCTGGGTGCCAGGGTGTGAGGGCTGCTGAGGGAGTAGTAACATCTGCCATAGAAAGTAGCTGTGGGGATCCCAAAACCCTGGAGCAGTGAGCCACACCAGTCTTGTGCTGTACAATGCCTCCACCTAGTGATGCCTGAGACTTGGGTGGGATGAAGCTTTCTCCTTTTAAAAAAAGCGGTTCTGTTTACATAAGATCATAACAAAGTTCTGTTGCTAATAATGCCACACCAAAACACTAAAAAAACCCCACACCACAAGGGAATCAAAAGAAGATGATATTCTGATGACTGCTGCTCTGAATTATACTGTAATTATTATTTTTAGCACTTCCTCCATCCTAGGAACTAGAAGGCAATTTAGTGGAAAATGAGATTTTTGGCCTTTGAGTCTGTACATCTGTTAATTCAGTGCCTCAGAATTAACTGGGAAATGGGCAGGAGTTGTCCTCTGTAGCACTGTGTTTCTTGATCAGCCTCCAGCATATGTCAATTAGATCTGACTGCTTTATGTTGAGCAACACTTCCCATTGATTATTCCAAGAAAAAGACTATAAAAGGAGACCACTTCATCTGGGATTTGCATTCCGTGCATGACGGCTGGAACACTGTTACCAACCGTGTGCTCCCCAGGCAATTGAGATTCCCACATCTCACTTGACATGGTGAAGTATGGAGAATTTGTGCCTAATTTAACTATCTAGCTCACTGAGCTGGAAACAAATGGATCCATTGGTCACATGGTGAGAAAATCTTGGAGTCTGGGATTCTGAAGTGTTTATGGGACCTCAGTCTGCAGATGGACAGCAGATGAGATGCAGTAGTTCTGGAGTCCTTGATGAAGAATTGCCTCAGGGCTGCCATCAGAGGGGAGCTGTCAGGTGCATCATGAAGACCATCCAAAACTGAATGTCATAACGTTCCTGGGAGCAGGAAGCACTGGCCAGTTCTTCCTGGCTCTGACAATCTGAGAGTCCAGTTTCACAGTCTCTGCTACCTGAAGTGATCCTTGCCTTGGAGGGTGTGCCCAGGCCCCAAGGGACCTTGCAAACCCTCTTTTCCTTGCTGGTATGTAGCTTTTTTTTTTTCTTTTTTTTTTTTTTTTTTTGTAATTAAACTACAGCCAATGTAGCTTTTTTTTTTTCTTCTTTTTTTTTTTTTTTTAAATTAAACTACAGCCATATGGCATGTAAGTTGAAGAGAGTTTGCAAAATTGAAGTGATTGGGTGGTTTCAAAGCCTTTCTAGAACCTTTGCCAAAGTCTTTGTGGAGCAAAATTTTATACTTGGATTAAAGCCTGTATAATAATAGTAATAATAATAATAATAACAACAACAACAACAACAACAAAATATGCAACCATATCAAAAGATCCATCACAGTTCAGGCAAAATGTAGATTCTGAGTTCCAGAACTAATGGTGAAGATGAGACTTTGCAGAAAGTAATTAAAGCAATTAGCACAGGATGGCTGTGGCAGTGATTGGTAATGCTATCATCAATTCAAGGAGCTCTCAACAGTAGTTGGATTTTGTAGTGAGTGCTCAGATGGAAATTCTTAAAGTGTTATTAGCAGTATATGCATTAGGATACACAAAGGTCATCTAATGACTGAAGGGTCTAAGAGCAGCCCCGGGCATGCTTCGTGTGGGTCTCAAGTGTACAGTGATGCCAATGCTGAATTTTCTGCTCCGGCTGTGTGGAAGCTGCAAGCAGTCACTGGTATATCCTGGAGGAGGCTGGTTATTATGGAAGAGAGGGGCTCAGTGGGATCAGTGGGGCTTCAGGAATCTGGGAGTCAGGCCATTAACTTTTTTCTCTTCTTCTTCATTCTTCCTCGACACCCACCAGAAACAGCTTCCTCTTGTTCACCTCATAGGCACACAGCTACTTCTCATAAAAAAAACCAAAACACCTTGCTCATATGCCTGCACTTGTGAGTAACAACAGGTCATGGCTGGAGCTGGGCTAGAGTGCTTGAGAAGTGAATCACTACATATATTTCTCTCAAGGATGTTATTAATATAGGGTAGTGGCTATTACCATATACAGAGTGGGGTCCTGGTGGATAATACGAGATGCTCTCTCACAGGAAATAAAATGAGAATTCTTGGCCACGTCATAATGGGGGTTAAATCAAAGTACATGTTTTTCTAAAGAAAACATGCTGTTTTTAAAAATAACTGTATGACTTTTTATTTGGCAGCTAAACACCATCTCAACTGAGTAAGAGGCTAATTGGACTAAAAATCCTCATAATATTTTAAAAGTGTTTAGCCAACTTGACCTTGACCTGGCAGTCTTTGTGGCCTGGCTTGGGGGAGAAGAAGGGCGGAAGTGAGGAGGAATAAAGCCAGCAGCACCCTACAGAATTACTGATTATGATCACATGTAGCATTTTGAGCTACTTGTGGGACATGTGAAGCAGCAGAGTGCTGTTTTATCTTTGTATGTACCTCTCTCTAGTCACATATGTACTTACTGTGGGTATATTTCACTGCTCTTGGCTTTTCTCTTCAAAGATAACTCCAATCAGTCTGGTCATCTTCTTTTGATTTCCTGAGTGGGGCCACCTCCTGGATCACCATGTTCCTCTCACAAGACCTAGTGCTGTGGAAATCCCCTTGCCTCAGATGCTGAGCAGGTTTTTTCCTCCTCTAAAAGCTCCTGGCTTGTACTCAGCAAAGTCTTTTCAAGCACAGCACTTTGAGGGGAAAAGGAGCAAAGATTTTACAGGCTGTGTAGGGATTCAGCAGTGGAAGCAGTTATTTTTGACCTACACTGAAAACCTGCACCTGTATTTCATAACAGAGTGCAGGATGTACCCACTTGCAGGGGATCCTAAATGCCTTGGGTAGGAAAATGATGTTTCTGACATGTGATGAAGTTTGGTTACAGATGCTGCAAGCTGACATGTTTCTCTGGCAGGGGCTTGTAAAGACTGGAGTGAGATGTGCCGGCTGCAATAGCTCTAGCTGACTTATTCCTCAGGCCAAGAGCTGTCTCACAGCCAAAGGACCCAGGTTACGTATGAGAACCGCTAGGAAAAAAAAAGAGGAATAACAAATACTGAAGAAGACCAAGAGAAATACTCTGCAGAGTCAGGCCAGCAGCTGACTGAGCCAGGAATTCTGTCTTCAACAGCAGTGAAAGGAGCTGCTAAAAACCTAACTGATGTCCTAACAGCTGGGTTGACTCTCCAGTCACTCAGGCAGCTGGGTAGGCAGCTGCTACCTTCTCCCCTCGCTGCCCAGCTTCAGTGCGCTGCAGCTTCTGGCAGGATGCTCTGTCATCAAAGGAAAAGGCACCTGTGTGGACAGTCTCCCAAGGATGCCAGCTCCAGCTGCATCTCTCATTGCTGTCAACTCAAACCAGCTTGACTCCTGTGCCATGGCTGTGTCACTTCTGCAGTGTCACCATCCTGTAGGCTGCTCATTCAATGTCTCAGGCCTGATTCTGGGCCTGTCAACCTTAGCGCTTTCTCATGCACTTGCTCAAGGCCAAGGAATAGAGCCAAGAGCAGGCAGCCCCCTAAAAAGAGCCTTTTCTGTAGACCAGAGATGCTCCCACATGAAGTCTGCTCTTGCTTGAGCTGGCCTCACCAAGCTGCAGCTCTGGTTGAACAGACATCTTGTGGGTTTCGTTTCCACCAGATGTTAGCTAAGACTATGCAGAGTGTTTTATTCTTGCAAGTTTCAGAACACGGTGGTTGAACAAAAGTGAGAGACATTGTCAGATAAGCACCCCTGTAGATCTTGGGGTGCTCTGAGCTCTCAGTGTGCTTTGGTGCCCTGCCTACCTGTTTGCCTACAAATGTCAGCAGGCAGCTGTGCACATCTGCAGCTGCCGGGCCATGGCTAATTCAGACTACATGGATTTTATCCCCAGCACTCAAGATGTGAAATCTGAGCTCCACTGAAACCCCGGGATCAGGATAACATTCTGGTGCCCAATCCCCAAAGTTTCTTTAGTCTTTTGCTTTTCCCTCTGTAGAAACAAACAAAAACCCACATGAAACCTGCTGGCTTTTGTGTAGCTTGTTTGGCTTGCATTGCTCCAGTATTTCAAGGCATTTTGACACTGCCTGTAGCAATAGGTGTCAAATGAAGTTGTGTATGTACAGTGTGACGCTTTTATCATGCTTACAAATCAAATATTTAGACTTGGGCGGGCTGTTGACTTTCTCTCTTGAGAGTGAAAAAGTGGGTTTTGTGCTTCCTGCAAAGTCTGTTGGGGGCTTATTTCCATTCAGATATAATAATGCTGAGTTGGTCGGTTGTTATCGCATAACACAATTAACCACATCCTCCCCCAGAAAAACAATAGAGCTGTCTTTCCTTATTAAGGTGACTTCAGACCCTGGGAGGCATTAAAAGAGTTGTATTTTCTCTTGAAGAAAACAACATTCTTTGTTGGCTCTTGGTTAGAAAATACTAATGCAACATGAAGTTACCAGAGTAGTATCTGCAGGCACTGTGCTGGTGGAGCCACCCAGTGCAGCTGGATATCAGGAGTGTGGTGACACTTTGTTATTCTTGTGGCATAATCTGACAGGTGCTTATTCTCTGTCCTGCTCCTTCTGTCTGCTTATACCCAATTCAAGGCCACCCATTCTGTGGTGCCAACGCAGCTGCCTGTCTGTGAAACCTGCTCAAGAACCACACCTGCTGGAAAAAAACTGCTTTTGTTGTTCCACTATGCCAGTTATTTCTTAGGCAGTTCTGGTTTTTGAACTATCTGCCATCCAGGAACACAATATTTTTTTTTTTTTTTTTGGCACAGGAGAGGCAGGGAAGGAAAGGGTGCATGATTAGGATGGTATGAGAAGCATTGTCCTAAAGCACAGCATCTGTGACATGGTCTGTGTTCCTGTGGCTATACTGTTTCTAGCACTATAGTACAGTCCTTGGAGTTCCCTCTGCAGATTGTGGTACCATGCCAGGAACACACTAAGAAAATGTCTCTCTTTTCTGACCATATGTTTGGATTTTAAGGGGTTTTTGCTATGCATTGCATCTGATGGACTTTCAGTTGCCTTGGTCAAGGGATTGAATGAAAAAGGTTGTATCCTACAGTAAGTGACATGGTCTGAGATACCAGCTTCTGATAAGCAGTATTTTCTGCAATCAACACAAATTTTCTCATGTTTTTACCAATTCCTTTATCAAGCTTCAGCACAATCTCAGTGCTGGCCATCCAGCACCTTAAAGAGAAAAAGGTGGTGGATCTTCAGGGAAAAGATAGCAACACTGTGCAATTCCTTGCCAGAGGACACTACAGAAGTAGGAAACCCACATGGGTTTTTGGGGAGATCAGACCTGGAAGCAAAATCCAATAAGAGGTGAATAAACAGATAAAACATAAGAGGCTTCGAAATTCCTGGTGTTGAGAGAAATTGAAGGCTAGGAGAGTATTGAGGTGGAGTTATGGTGTATGCTGGATATGATCTTACTCTTAATTTTTCCTAATAGTCCTTACTACAGAAGAAATACTAAGCTGGATGGTCTGAACCAGCACAGCTGTTGTCATGTCTCTAGGACTTAAACTATAACAGCAATACAAGGATGGAGCTATTCCATCGAAGTTTGCTACCCATGCTGTTGACAAGCATTCTTTCATATATTCTTTCTTTTTAAATGTCGTTTATTAATGGTTTAGTTCCATAAATGGCAGCTCTTGGAAGGAATCATCTCATCTGATTTGCAGACTCTTCGAAGTTTATCATTGTCTACTTCTTTTGTCTATCATTGCCTGTTTGTCCATGTAAACAAAGTTTGTCATCATTGTCCATTACATTGCCTCAACAGGCTCTATAGTTGCTTTTTATCCTTCTGTGATTTTGCCCTGATTTCAGTAACCCCAAATATCTGTTTGTTGGTTCAGGATCTGGTATTTCCATTGTTTGTCACAGTAAATTTATTCTTTATCTTTTAAAGATTTAATGGACCATCTGAAGGGACCCTTTTGGTGAAAACCACCAGGAAATATTTTGCTAGAGGAGATTCTACTTCTTTTATCATCACTGTTCTACTGTCATAGTCTTTGGAACATAAATATTTATTTTGTCTTGATGCAAGTGATACTTTTACTGCTTCCTGTTAGATATTACATTTTGACTGAAACTTCTGGGTGCGCCTTCCTTCTCATTAATTTACCCAGAATTTCAGTCATAAGAAGTTAGCTGCTTCTTTCCAGACACTGATTGACTTCACTGACCAAAACAGAAAAAATAGAAGGTAGTAATAGAGTACAAATGGGTACAATCGACCTACAGTGAGTTCAGTTGACTCTGGCTTATATAAAGAATGAAAGGGAAAAAATAATAGTACCTGTAATTACTTCTCCTGGAGTAAATATGAGTCTCTAAATAGTTATGACAAATACTACTTATGACCTCCTTAAATTCCATCTTTTTAGCTATGATGGTAGATGGAATTGTCCATAGCAATGAAATGCAGATGTTATTCAGTGGTATGATTTGCATTCTAGGTTTTCTATTCTCCAGCTCAAAAGAGCAACAACAACAAAAAGAAAGAAAAAAAAATAAAAAGATAATCAGAATTACTCAATTCTACTTTAGCTGGAACATAGGAAATATTTACTGGCAAATGGAATTTCCCTTAAGGAGACAAAGGTGAAGTTGATGGAAAAAATGGTTACGGGGGGAAGCTGATTGATTGACTGAAAGGAAACACAACTGAAAGATATGCCTACTGAAGTGTACAGTCTGAGGGTTTTTTTTTTGCACATAATCTCATTCCTCTTCATGCTGGATGGAAAAGGTTATGCTAACACTTGTTGAAATACCTGTTAGTGTAGTGCATTTAAAAATTTCTTCTGAAATCTGCAGACCAGTGAGGTGTCCCTACTTTCCTCATGCTGTTTCTTGAAAATGTAGTTGAGGTGTGTGCTGCTATACTGGGTTGATATGCTAATCTTCTGCTGTGAACAATATACTGGAAAACATGCCACAATCTTGTTACTTTTCTATTTCTTTTGCTAAGTGTATGTAGTTTCCATCTAGCTTTAAAACGTTTACAGAGAATTTTTCTTTGATTTAGATTTTGTCATCTGACACACTCTTGTAGTGTGATTCAGTATTTTCTGAAACTTCACAATAAACTATTCCAAAAAGACAACACAAACTGTACAGGATATTTTAAATAAGAATAATAATTCAAGGACTTCAGTATCTCCCAGCTGTTTTCCAAAGAGTATATAACGTAGCAATTGCTTTACAGATACGTTTCCTTCATTGGCTTATCAGCCACAGGGTTGCTGTTCTACTTATGACTGCTTCTAAACTGTGTCTTTCCATCCTTTAGCATATGAATTCATAGAAAAAGAGTGGCTCGTGATGTGGAGAGAGATTAAACCCATCTTCTGTTTTTATTTTGTATGACAGACTGCCATTTCTGATGAGCTCTTAAAATTCAAACTTTGTGGCTAAGCAAAAGTCAGATCTGACACCTGAGGTTTTGCTGGGGCAGAAAACCAACCTGACAGAAACTTTATACTGACTTTAGAGTATCACCAAGCTTTGAGACAGCAGCAAGAGGAAAGTCTGTGGAAAGAGTTCTCCACACAAGCACTCCCATTCGGAAAACTTCTGGTCGTCAGAGAAAATTAGGATAAATTAATTTGCATGAATGCAGTATCGCTTCTGTGATATGCTGCAGAGCTAGAAATGTCAGTGCCTGTGGGCAATGTCTTTGCCCAAATTTAGACACACACACCTCCCAAAGCAGAAGAGATGGTCTAATCTGGTTACTGACAGAAGGTGAGGGCCTCAAAGACCTTCAGAAGGGAGCTCTAAATTGGTTACTCTTGACCCTTGCTGTTGACAGTAGAGAGAAATGCTTACTTCCACCCCCAGTCATGATGTCAGCTGGTTGTCTTCTGAGAATAGATGTTAACAGGGTAGAAACAGCTCTGATGATACACAAAATCTGAATACATGGTGCACCCCTGCTCGGTTCTTTATTCTCATACTAGGCTTGTGTGGAGGGCTTTTGATAGATAAAGATCTGTTGCTGAATTAGTCAGGCTCAAAGGAATCTCAAGGCCGCTTCGAGAAGCTGAGAACAGAATCTGCTGTGAGAAAGAGGGGCGTTCCTCAATCAGTGGGGTCCTGGCGTGGCGTGAATCATCAGACGTATCATCAGTGAGACTCCAGTGCATGGACAGCCCACAATACTCATTTAGTGAATCCATGCTTGGAGCGTGGATGCTTGATTAGAATATAGTTGCATATATAAGGAGGCTTGTTTCTGTAACAAATGGCTTTAGCGTGATTCACATTGAATCAAATTGTTTTGCTGAGTTCTTTATCGCTCCAACAGGCTTGTGGTTGGACCAGTCAACAGGAAACTGGAGACTTCTCTGGCTCTGAAGGAGAATGTGGTCCCGCAACTCCGCCTGGAGTAGTGCAGTTTCACCTGTTAAAAAGAAAATGTGAAGGAGCCCAACCTTAAAAGGAGTCAGAGCCTCAGAATAAAAAAATCTTATTAATGTCCATTCGCCACATGTCTAGACTCAAATTCACTCTTGGTTGTTCTCTGTCTTCTCCATGACTTATAAACCCTAACACGTAGCATCTGACTTTCAGTGGGCAGGGTGGAAGGTTCTTCCTGTGATGTAGAAGCCTCTAGAGACCTTAGAAGTTGGGTCTTCTGATTTCTGTGTAAGTGTTCTGACTGAAAGCCTTGTATGGGCAACGTGGAGTATTCTCAGTCTGAGTTGTAAACGATTTTACATTAGAGAGAAATACTTGTCCTCTCCAGAGAATGGGGTTCTGAGTGTGCAGAGTGCCTATTTTAAGCGTATAAGAGACCTTGAATGAGTTCAGGCAGTGCTGGACATCAGATGTATGGCGTTTTTGCCTGAGGCATAAGTCAGTCCTCTTTTCTAAGTCCCAATTCAGGCAACAATTAGCTAGAAATACATGGCAGCTGGAGCCTGAATGGTAGACAATTTGTGGCTATGTCTCTGGTGTCTGAGCTTGAATGGCCTTTGGGAACAGCAAACTGTCTCTGTCCTTCATAATACACCAAGATAATCCTTTTCCTGGGTAACAGAAATGAATGCCAGGAGAGAAGTTTCCTGCTAGTCTGCAACTTCTTTAAAGTAAGAAAATAGCAAATCTTATTACTGTCTGGATGTGCAGTTTCTGACCCAATCACCTCCATGTCACCCACCCATCCTATCACATTCCCAGCAATGTGGCCATGTCTGCACTAAGGTTGCTGAGGTGATGTTGAGTTGGCCAGGAAGCATCCTTGGCTCAGTGGCCTGGCCTATGATTAGTGTGTTACATAGTGTGCACCTATGTAATGTCACCTGAGGATGTCAGACTATTCATTTAAGACAAAAGAGCCTCAAGATCATTACCGAGCTAATCAGTAATCGAGGTATGGTCTGTAGCATTCAATCACGCGCAATTATCCGAACGAACAATGTGGGGTGGCTGGCACTTGCTTGGGAGTCCAGTACATGGTGCATGCTGACTCTGTGAAATAATAGTACATGAGGGCTTAGTTGCCATGATTTGTCAGTCTTTGGAGGACAGATGTTCACTGAACTCATATCCATTTTTAATATTTTTTAATAATTTTTATTACTTAATTTTGCTTTTGCATTAGGAATATTTATGTAACCTGATGATTCTGTGATTCTGTGTGATAGGTACCAATGTGTACACATTAGGTAATAAAACTAAGAATCCTTGGATTTTCCTTCTTTTAGGCCTATTTGTTTCAACTGCTATTTTGTAAAGATAAAGGAGGTGGAATATGGTTTATCTTTGACACTAAGGTGTAGCTGGGCCCTAGAAGTGCCCAAAGCAGCTGTTTTTGTATGCATGCTTTTTCCCACATTTCCCGCTTCAATGCAAATGGTGACTGCAGTTGACATGGTGACCCTGTAAAGCTGTGTAATGTGTCTACAGTCTAGATCTTACCTCTGTGGAACAATGTTCACTTTATATTTCAATGGCAATTTGAACACCAGATAGGTTTCATTTCCCATTGCACACACATGGAGCTGACTCATCAGTTTAAAAAAACAAAAAACAAAAAAAAACAAAAAAAGCTGGGATTTGGAACAGTAAACGATCTCTTGGCATAAAAGGTTTCTTTGTCACCTTACATTTGTTTTCAATGCTCAAAATCCATCAGTTTCATTGGGTCCTCTCTGGAGTAGCATTTTTCCATGTATCTGCATATGTCTGTTTCTGAGACACGAAGAACGTGACTTTGTTACTGTGAGCTTCTTTTTTTCAGCAGATTTTTCTGCTCCAAAGTAAGAACCAATGGGAGGAATGTGCCTTTTCAAACAGCACAACTTAAGACCTTATGAGAACAGATCTCCAGGCTCTGCAGGAATTCCTGGTTTCAGGGAAGGAAAATTTTTTTTTCTCTCTTAGCAGAATTATTAATCACGATATTTGTCAGATGAAATTAAATAATTGACAAAAAAAAAAAAGAATTTTAACTCAAATAAGAGTTACCTCCACTTTTGTGTTTCTTCTGTTTCCTTATTAATGTAAGAAAATCAGAACTATCATATCAGTTTGCACAACCTGTTGCTAAGTGAAAGCACAAGTCATCAAAAACAAAGGAGAGCATGATGAACCCTGCCAGCATCAATCACATGGGAGGGACATCCTCGGATTAAAGTAGCTTTTCCAACAGCATCTTATGGTGATCAATGTATTTCTCTTTCTTAAATTTGAATCATCCAAACTGTGCATTTACTTTTGGCAACTTCATGTGGTAATTAGCTTCTGGTTTTATTTATGTGAAAGAGACTCTTCTCTGCTTTAACCATATGCCTAATCATTTCCTTATTTCTTTTATCATGAGAGGTACTGAAAAATCTTTAACTGTGTGGCTTTTTCCTAGTGCTGAAATTCCTCCCTTTTCTCAGTTGCAGAGTGCCAGTCAATTTGATTTATCCTTGTAGCAAAAGCCCTCTGTATCTCTGATATCCCTACTGTTCTTTTTAGTAAATTTTTTCATGCTATTATATCCTTTTTGTCACTGATGACCACAGTTGCATCCAGTGCTCAAGATAAGGATATGTTGCATCAGTATAATAACATTTCCTGTTTTGTTCTCTATTCTTTTCCTAGTAACTAACTCCTCACAATCTGTTTGCCCTCTTGGCGTCTGCTGAACATCACACTGTTTTCAGAGAAAATACAAAATGATCCCAAGATGGCCTTCCCAGGTAGCTGGGAGGGAAAGCTGATCTCTTTCGATGTGTTGGTAAGATTATTTCTCCAAGAACAGTGGTTTGTGTAGATCAGTGGCTAACAATAACAAACCAAATAAAACTTGAGGCCCCCTGATCTCGTGGGATTTTCCACGAAAATGTATCCACTGCCCAAAAGCAATCATTCTGCTACAGAACTGACTGACAGAGTGGCCTTTGCATTTCCATTACTTTCACAGGGTATAGGAACTTTCTGACATTTTGTTTCCAGACTGGTGTGTCTTGGAGCCACAGCTGGTTAGTATGGCTGTTGGGCTTCAGTGTTTGAGGATGTAATGTGGTGAGAGGAGGACGGAGATGTACCTGCTTGTGTTGTACAATGCAGAGCACATTCTTTGCTGCTAATGTGCGAGGTCTCAGACACACTTGCTTCTGCAGGTTTTCAGTTGTAGAACAGTAGTTTAGGAGCAGTTTGGCCTGTAGTCACAGAGTCTGAGAGCAATTAGGTAGGAGTGCCTGAAACCTGCAGTTCTTGAAGGCACTGAGGTCCTCAGAAGCTGCTAGGACACTGTGCAAGCTCTGCTGCTGGCTGTGGAAATCAGATGGAACAGAGACATTTGTAATTGAACACTTTTGGATAAAAACACAGATGTGAACTGACCTCCATTTGTGACTGAATCTATGCTGATGACTCATATTTATAATGTAGGCATTGATTAGCTGTGGGTTTACCTCCTCACAGGGTCTCTGGGAGAGCTTGTGCCCTGCTGCCTCAGAGACCTGCCTCACAGAAGTCATCCATGGACCCAAAATCCAAAGAATAAATGGCTTTAAAAAATATTTGCCTGATGTGAAGTAACTCCACCATTCATCACCAAATTCCTGTGTAGTAGTGGGTTGCCTGTATTATACCA
The DNA here is from genome assembly GCF_964273445.1 of Streptopelia decaocto. Classification (NCBI taxonomy): domain Eukaryota; kingdom Metazoa; phylum Chordata; class Aves; order Columbiformes; family Columbidae; genus Streptopelia; species Streptopelia decaocto. The sequence goes on from NC_138663.1 coordinate 145,509,397, forward strand.
CTGACATCCTACTGGGAAAGCAGATGGGGTATGGCTTCTCCTGTGTCTTCCCAGCAGCTCTTGTTTCTTATTGGTACTTGGCAGGCCAAATTGTTGCACATGAAAACCTCGTGAAGTAGCCCTAGTGAAGACCTGCCTGGGTTTGCAACAGTACATACAGGCTGTTTTCCACATCGAAACCTACAGAAATAAGGAGTTTGACCTGGGGGACGATAGAAAGTTGAGCAATTAATACACTGAGACTGTGTTATGGAGTGGGAATAGGCATGATGACCGTGGATGAGGACATCACTGTAGATTGATGTGAAAATAAGCTTCGTTCCTGGAAGAGCTCATATTCCAAGAAGCCTTGCCAGGAAATAATGTGGAAACCTGCAAAAAGGTTTTCCATAAACAGAGGAGTTTTGGTTAGTGAGGGAGCTGAAAAAACGTTGTGTTGAATTTATATTTTCATTGTGAAGGAAACAAGCCTGAAACAGCAGGTTATAAGTGCTGAAAGGAACTCTGCATGCCATTTGGTATCTCTACAGGTTACAGAGATAGGTAACTGTCTATATTCTCAAAATTTCTTGCAGCTGGCTGGCCAAACTGGGTACATACAGTTCTACAATTAACATCCCAATTGTTGACATAATCTGTCCTAGTTTCCATATAATTATAACAGTTGCTGGAAGCCAGGACAAGGGAAGGTTTTCATGCTCATAGCCCTCCCTGCTTTGACAGGTGCTTTAAGGTCTGAGGATGAGGTGCTCTAAGGATTTCTGAACTCTACCTGGAGTGTCCTTGAGGTCTGGACATCTGGTTGCTTCAACTATAGGAAAACGAATAAAACTGATGACTTTTTTATTCTAGATAAAATAAGGTGGGTGACATTTCCCTCTTATAGGCAAAGCTCAGAAATTCTAGTTTTCATGAGAAGCCTTGCTTTTTGTTCCAAAATATTCTAAATTTGCAGGGAATGCAAACTCCAAGTTGCAGCCAGATCTGATAATAAATACAATGAGATAATTATAATAAAAATATTCTAAAAATTCGGTCTATAACCTATAGAAAAAATAAGAAATTTTCTTAAAGCATGCATTATCAAAAATATAAATAATTTTTACAACTAAAGCTCTGCTCTTGCATGCTATCAGTATGTCATGACCCTCTTTTATCAGTAAGACATTAACTTCTGGCAATTCATATACATTAAGGAATAAACAGGGCTATTTAGCAAGAAGTCATTATAAATGATATCCTTTGTCAACAACTTACAGATTATCTTCAATGACTTTCCAGAGAATCTCAATTCAGTTTAGTTCTGTAAATTATAAGAACTGTGTCATTTGCATCTGAATTATTATTTCCAGAGTACCGTGTATTTGTAGATTTCCTAAGATACTGTGTAGAAGTGATTTCTTATTCTCAGGGAAGAGGTCAAATAGGAACAACAGTAATGTGCTGAATAATCTTCTGTTTCCACAGTAATGGGAAATAGAGGGGGTACTGCACAGAAGGAGGCAAGAAGCTTCCCAAGTACTCCAAAGCAATACTTGGTTGTAAGAGTCTGGAACTTCTGGAATTAGTCTATGCTGTTACAGCAAGCAATGACCTCTTGGATCCAATGGTCTTTGACTTAAAATTTGGAAGATTTCACTCAGGCACAATTTGACTGTGCCCCGAAATTATTCGAACACAGGAGGGTTGGTTTATTCAGCTTTTCTTTCATGGATAAACTTTGGATAGGTTTCTTGCCCGAAGACACTTGCCTGCTCACTCTCACCCCTGTAGTGTAAGTCATTCTGGTATCCAAGGACAGGACCACCTGGAGACTCGTGGAGTATTTTTATTTCCATAGGAGCAACAGATGTAATGCTCTGATCCTCTCTCTGGTGGGCTTTGTGGTATCTCCACAGGGATGTTGCTGGCGACTTGGTGACATTCAGAACAGCTGTTGTTATTTTTGTTCTGGCTGGCTGTGTCCAGCCTCTGTGGGATGTTGGAGCAGCTGCTTTCCTTCTGGGACAAAGCACAGAGCAGAGAAATTCAGAACTACTTTAGAAAGGGAATCTGTTTTTAAGATGCAAAGGCTTTGGTGATGATGTTAAGATTTTTGTTTGAATATTGTCCTTGTCCTGACAAACATAAGAGCATTGTTAGGTTCTTCTATAAACTGCCGGTGATCAAATAACTTCTCAAGTAACTTATCAATATGCAACCCAAAAGTAAATACATGCCAGCCACATTAGCAAGGACAGATATAATTCTTGTTACTTTAGCCAATTGCTTCAATCAAGATACTCTCATCTCCATTTTGCATCCTCTGAACTTTAGTACTCTAGCCAGCAAATTCAGTGGAGCTGAAGATCACAGTATCACAGTATGTTTGGGATTGGAAGGGACCTCAGAAGATCATCTAGTCCAATCCCCCTGCCAGAGCAGGAATGCCTAGATGAGGTCACACAGGAACATGTCCAGGTGGGTTTTGAATGTCTCCAGGGAAGGAGACTCCACAACCTCCCTGGGCAGCCTGTTCCAGTGCTCTGTCACCCTCACTGAGAAGAAGTTTCTTCTCAAATTTAAGTGGAACCTCTTGTGTTCCAGCTTGAACCCATTACCCCTTGTCCTATCATTGTTTGCCACCAAGAAGAGCCTGGCTCCATCCTCATGGCACTCACCTTTTATATACTTATAGACATTAATAAGGTCCCCCCTTAGTCTTCTCTTCTCCAAACTAAAGAGCCCCAGCTCCCTCAGCCTTTCCTCATAAGGGAGATGCTCCCCTCCCTTAATCATCTGTGTTGCCCTACACTGTACTCTCTCCAGCAGTTCCCTGTCCTTCTTGAACTGAGGGCCCCAGATCTGCTAAGATACTTAATATCTCTGCCTTGGTGGGATGAAGGAGAAAGATGAGTATGATGAAAATATTGATGGCTTTGTAACACTTGAATTCTTATTAATCCTTTTCTGCCCACATGCGCGTCCTCACCTACTGTTGTGTAGTACCCTGCCATGCCAGTCAACCTTAGCTGGCTGCCAGGCGCCCACTGAACTGGTTTGTCACTCCCCATCCCTCAACAGGACAGGGGGAGGAAATACTAAGAAAAGCTCATGGGTTGAATAAGGACAGGGTGATCTCTTACCGATTACCATCAAGGGCAAATGAGACTCAGCTTGGGGAAATTAATTTAATTTATTGCAAATTAATAACAGAGTAGGATAATGAGAAATAAAACAAAACTAAAACCATGTTCCCACCACCTCTCCCTTCTTCCCAGGCTCAACTTCACTCCCAACCCTTCTACCTCTTTCCACCAAGGAACACAGGTGGATGGTGAACACAGGTTTTGGTCAGTTCAAAACATTTTGTTCCTGCTGCTCCTTCCTCCTCACTCTCCTCCCCTGCTGCAGTGTGAGGTCTCTCCCATGGGAGACAATCCTTCACAAACTTCTCCAATGTGGACTCTACCTATGGGCTACAGTTCTTCATGAACTACTCCAGTGTGGGTCCTTTCCATGAGGTGCAACCTTCAGGAACAGACTGCTCCAATGTGAGTGGTGGGCTCCTATCCATGACCTCAGTATCTGCCAGGACACTGCCCTGACAGGGGCTCTCTGTGGGCTACAGCTTTCTCAGGGCACATCTACCTGCTCCAGCATGGAGTGCTCAACGGGCTGCAGATGGGTATCTGCTCCACCATTGTCCTCCATGGGCTGCAATGGGACAACTTGTGTCACCATGATCTTCTCCACAGGCTACAGGAAAATCTCTATTCTGGTGCCTGGAGCAGCCCCTCCCCATCCTTCTTCACTCACCTTGGTGTCTGCAGGTTTGTTTCTCTCACATTCTCTCACTCCTCTCTCACAGTTGCTGTACAGCAGCTTTTACACCTTCATAAATATGTGAAGCCACTGCTGCAACCCCCCAAGTCTTGCTACATAAACCCGATACACTCTGATTAGGCATGTACCCCCTAACAGTGTCTTCTTGGGATAACTGTCTCCAACTTCTCAATGACAGGAATCAGCAGAGCTATTTGGGGAGCAGCCCATTCATCTTTATAGCAATGTAGGTGGTAATGGGACTGCATGATAAATGCTGAAGACCAGGGGCAACTCTTACCTTGGGAGAAAAGGAGTCTATCACCCTCAGAATATTATAACCCTTGAAAAAAATCTTCTAAATTTCTCTTTTGCATAAAGCATGATTGAGATTTTGCATGAAGGATGATTCAGATTTTGCACAAAGCTAGCTATGCTAGCTGCAAGTAAGGCACCGTAACAACGACGAACAGGAAGGGCACTGCAACCTCAGTAGAGTGGATCCCCACCAGCTAAAAAACACTTGACCTACCATTGGGTGTGGACACACCCAACAACAGCTTTTCCTGACATCCAACTATGTGCTAACTCCACCAGTGTTCCCCTACGTTGGCCTCAACAAATGTAGATAGTGAAACTTTACCTGCCAGGGTCACTTCTGTCCAGGTGTCCTCTACTATGTGCGATGACAGTCTGCAAGCAGGGTGCAAGAAATGCACACAGCAATTATTTCCTGTTTCATAGAGGTATTAGACAGCCAGGGCTAACACACTGCTAGACTAAGCACTGTTTCTTGGAGCAGAGTGAAAACTGATGTTGCTGAGTTGCTCTTTTTCTATTTCAGCTTTTTATCACAGGATTTTATCTTTTTTCTTATAATCTTTTTTTTCCTTGAACACTTTAACTCCCAACTCTTGTGATCTCAGTATCTTCATTCTATCTATGTTTTCACTTTCTGCATCTAGCGTGGCTTTAACTTGCGTACAACTTGCCAACACAGCTGAGTTAAGTTCATACAGCCATACTGCATCAAAACCAGCCATTGAATCACAGAAAGCTGAGTTGCTGGACCATTGACTCCTAGTGCTAATAGGGACCTGTAAGGCCAGCTACAGCACCTTCATACCAATACCATAATTTTCTTTAAAGTCTAACACCTAGTTGGCAGCTCCACTAGGTTCTCAGCAAACTCTTCCAGTGCTTCACTAGCTCTCCTGTTAAAAGATGCTTCCTGCTGTCTTGCCTAACTGTTCCCTGCTTCAGTACAAGTACATTACTTCCTGACCTCTTTGCTTGGAGAATGGATGATGCTCTTCCTTACTGAAGTGCTATGCGTACAGGGTGCCAAAGGAGTGTGGTGCATCTAACTCCTCCAGTAAATTTTTCATGTATTTCTGTAAGCACATTTTTATACATACCTATCAAATTGGAAATTTTTTAGAAGCTGAGCCAGAAGATATGAAGCATTCAACATAGATTGTAGTTTCTAATGGAAGCTGCAGAATGGCCTTTGCTCAGCAGACAATCATCCCCTTTAGCCATGAGGTCAGTTTCCTTCCTGCATCTTGATCTGGGAGTAACCTGCATATGGGAAACAGATTATGGAATGAAGGGTTCTTGTGAGGTATGTACCAACATAGTGAGCCTCTCAGATCTAGGCTTCAGTGGACTTCATGACAGAAGAACTTATTCTGTGTTCAGATAATGCAAGTTAGCTTGTCCTGAATATATTTAACCTTTCCCTAGAGTAACCTGACATGTTGTAGTGAGAGGATGCTGAGTCTGCCACTGAATGCACATGAGGAAGGCCTTGATTCTGCTGAAACTGCACAAACCTGAGCAGGCATTGTTTGTGAGATTTTCAAGGTAGGGGTCTGAGCTGACCCTGACCATTTGATCAAAGCATTGTGAGATTTCATTGTTGCAGGTGGTATTTTTTTTAGGCTTTTGTGCATTTTCTGTGTCATATGGGAAGTGCAACCCCCAGACCACTTCAAAGGAAATACTATATCAAGAACTAGGGAAAGCATGGGTGTGACATCAGTAAGATTTTTGCATACTAACATATAATTGCTACATCTTTGTATATTGATGTCGAGATGCTGCATGCTGACAGCAGAATCCCAGTAACACTGGAAGTGACAAATGGTGTTCATAACTCTCCCAGGGGAAAATCAGAGTTCGAATGAGCATAGTATAAATATTTTTTTAGTTCGAGAAAGAAAGAATGAACAGTTGATTCCCAAAATGTCTTTAGGGGTTATTCTACTAAGATGTACGAGCTGATTTGTGCCCTGGAATTTGGCTGATTTGGTGCTGAAATTGCCACTTTAGACTGGCTGCTGCACAAAAGGGGATAGTTTGGGGCCTTTGATCTGCTGCGTGCAGGTTTAGTGTTGATGCTTGGAAGGCTGCTCAGCAGTCTTGAACAATGGTCTGAGCAGCCTTCTTTTATCAGCTTAGTTTCAGTGAAGTAATTTCCTTCATTAAAAAGTGTTCCTGGCGCTCCTGGGACTTTTAGAGCTGTTCTCCAGGAGCTGCTGCCTGACTAGACTTGGAAAAGCTGCCACTTGTTTTCAAACAAAATCTGTTTCAAAGCACCCTCTGCTGGCTCAGTGTCCCCCCTTCTCCCCAGGCATATGAGAAAGCCAATAACCAGCCAACAAGTTTAGTGCAGAATAATCATGCTAAAATAGAATATTTTGTGATTAATGGAAAACCTATGCTATTGGTGAAAGATATCTGATTAATTGGAACTGTGAGGTGTCATCTCTGATAGGTACTTAAGGCTGACACAGTAATTTGCATATTCTGCTCTGTTCAGTGGGAGGTGTCTCAAAATGAAGCTGTGTATCTTTCTCCTACAGATAAGAATTGCACAAGCTAGTTAAAAAGAGTTCTCGGAAATATCTGGTACAAGCTACAGCAGGGAAATCAGTGCAAAGGACCAAACCACAGAAAGCAAGCCATTTCTCTGCTTTGTGAATTTTCCAGATGGTAGGTCAAATTTTTGCATTATCATTTAACCAAAAATAACTGAAGTATATTATAAGAAAGTTTATTTCAGTTCACTTTCACGTTTCTCTATCTCAATTAAAAATATTAGATTAAAATAGTGGAAACAGTTGTGTGAAACACAAATAATGTAGGGACCAACATAAAGATTTATGTTATAATGAAGTGCACTGTTCTGTGTTTCTATGTGCTTAGAAATGTATATGCCCTCAGTTTTCTGGCAGATATTTTTACTAATTATTCAAAGTCACAGAAAATATTTACTCTGCAATGGATTTTTCAGAGTTTAGTATATGTATGTACATTTTTTTTCTTTGAAATGTTTTGTAAGAATAATTTGCATTTCAATTATAGCATTTCCATCCTTTAGTATTGAAATTCCTAAATTTTGCACTTACAACTGCAATTAGTGTAGGTGTCGTGAGTGCTAGCTCTGGAATAAATTCAGTGTTACTGTTGCTATTTTAATAGCTCATTTTCGGTCAGAATGGGTTTTCTGGTTTGAGAAAAGAATGAAAATAACTTTCGAAAGGTGAATGAATTAATAAATTCTTTGTTTTAGTAAACAAATCTCACACAACTACTATTTCATGGTATGTTTATGTTGTAAAGTCTTTTAAGCTTTTTAAAGTAGAAATTGCAAAAAATATTTCCAAGTTTTGTTACTATGTGAGGTATGGTGATGTTATTATGTTTGTTCCCTTACATAAACAGTACTGTAAACCATTTGCTGACAAACACAATCTTGGGAAAAAAATGACAAGTATGTTTCTAACACATTTACCTTTGGAGAAGCATGGAATTAAGCCCTATAGACTACTGCTTCTTCAACATAAGTAGAGGATTCCTAGTTCTTTCATCTTCCTAATTATATTAGATCATTAGGGCCTGGGTTTTGACATACTCAAGTAGTTATCCCAAATATTTGTATCTAGTGCTTTTTCAGCATCAGACTGAAGTTTTCCTTCACAAAGCTTAGAATTAGGCTCATAACTTACAGTTATTGTGAGCTATAGGAAGAGAGAGATTAATAGAAAATGTCATCTTATCTTTTTTTTTTCTCTCTCAAAAAGGTTTTACTTCAGACAAATGTAATAAAACATAAGTTCTAAATAAATCTGTAAAAGAAGAAACAAAAATCCTAACTATTTCCATAAATTATGTCCTTTGTCTCTCAATGATTCAAGCTACAGGAGCTTCTTCTTTTAAATTGTAGGATGTGAAGTGTCTTAGTTCTTTTGTCCTGTGCCTCATAATGCCCTTTTTGTTTGATCTAAGTATCACAGGTGTGTGGATACTTTTGTTTTGCTTTTCTCAGAGTAATGCCCCATGCTGTAAGGCACTAGTGAACCAGTCCTCTTGGTATTTGCTGTCCAGAACTGCAACCTCTGCATCAGTTTTTGTTGAGGTAATTTGACAGTTTGCTGCTGACTTTGGAAAATGTAAATAGAATCACATTGTTCTTTTAATTGCCCCAGTTATTTGTATTTTTAGGGAACATTCCTTTTTAATTAGAGCTCCATATATTGAACATATTGAACATATTGACACACACAAGCTACTTAAACTGCTGCCGATACATGGGAACTTAAAAATCGGGGGAAAATCAATAAAGCAATCATCAAATTTAGGTAGGGAGAATTTGTCCTTTCAGCACAACTATGATATTTTGCACTGTTTTGGAGAAGGCTGGTAGCCAAGTATGTGTAAGGTCTCTCAAGGACATACTTTTTCAAGAAACAAAAAGCTAAATGCAAGAAATGGCAAGTACAATGGTAGGCAAATACAAGTCTCTTACTCCTGGATCATTCTGGCACTTCTTAGAGGAAGTGATGAGGGCAAGTAATGGGCTATCTCCATTCCTGGACAAAGCTGAATCTCAAAAACAGGCAAAGCACAGTTTCTTGCAACTTTTTGTTAATCACCAGCCTTCCATTTCTAGGGCTGCAATAGCACTGGCAATAAGGGACTCACCAGTATCTCCAATAGTGGCATCAGTTGTGGCCAAATACAAAACAGACACCTACAAATAAAATATCAAATGAGAAAGAACCTCATTTCAGACAGTCTTCAAATCTACTCCGTGAAAATTATTTTTCTTAAAAATCCATCACTTCACTTTTTGTCTTCATGACAATGTATCTGCTTGCTTAAACAAAATATTAATAGCTCTGAAATATTAAAAGTTAATATTAATTAACTAATTAATATTGATTAACTAATAATTAATTAACTAATAATTAACTAATTAATATTAAATAAATAATATTTGTTTATAATTAATAGCTCTAAAAATATTAATAGCTCTAAAAAGTAGTAGGACAGTTAGTATAACTGTTGGTATACCTCATCAGGGGCAAAATACATTCATGGAACAGAAACAAACACTTGGAGGGAAAAGGCTCCCCGCAGAGAAGGAATACCCTGAATATTTTTAATGTCTACTTAATTACTCAAATAATCTAATGATATTAAATTTTGTTTGTTATGCAGCATAGAGTTCTTCACTTAGCTGATTTTTACGGCCTGTTTGAAGACTTTAATGTGGAGACTCCATTGACATGGATGTATCTAGTCTCAGTTGTATGGACTAACCCTGCTTTGGCCAGTGTTTTACATATCATGTTTGCTTTGCTTATGTGTATACACATAGGTGTAGTTGTTCAGCATCTGATGGCACAGTGCTCTGGAAGGCTGCATAAAAACCCTTTGGAGGGATTCACCTTCCCTTCTTACACCGATAGTTCTATGTATGTCCAGATGTGTCAGTCAGTCCCTCTCTTGAAAAAGTGAGCCGTTCCAAATGTATGTGGTACCAAATACTTTCAAGTCAGCTTGCAAAACTGGCCATCTGGCTGGATAGAGGGACCATTTAGAAAAAAAAGGTCTCATCTGCATAAGCCAATGCTAAGTAGCAAAGTCACAAGTATCTGGAGATGATGAATTATTTGGAGTTGATTCTTCATGGAAAGGGTTGTGAAATAGTGGAACAGGCTGCCCAGAGAAGTGGTTGAGTCACCATCCCTGGAGGTGTTTAAAAGACATATAGATGAGGTTCTTAGGGACATGGTTTAGTGCCAGAGTTAGGTTATGGTTGGACGTGATCTTAAGGGTTTCTTCCAACCAAAATGATTCTATGATCAATTATGGCTCTTGTGAGCTGCAAGTAGTGAGACATAGGCTAACCAAAGCTGATTTGAACTGATAAGATTACATACAGTAACAGGTACTGAAAGACAGTTAACTAGAGTGGAAATTAGTGCAAAGAATGGTGTTTTACAGTAGGTCTCTATCATAACAAGGCTCAGTGAAACCAAGTCAAGGAAAATCAGTTCTTGGGAAGATTAGAGCTAGATGGCAATGTACCCAGAGAGAAAGAAATGGAGAGGGGAGGTATCTCATGGATTGTGGAAATGAAGTACTCACTGCAGTACGCTAGAGAAACTTCCATCACTTGCTCCTCATGTGCTGTCCAGGAGATTGAGACTTCATGTATCTGTCATGTGTTGCTCTTATCATCTCAGTAGTAAATAGGGTTACAAATATGTGCAGGACATTTGCACCTCCCTTTTATTTCTCAGGATAATGTGGAGCCATGTGTCCCGACATAATTTTCTAGCTGTGATTGAAGTAAACCTTAGCTTCATTCATCATTAAATCAACAGAGTTGTTGGCAAATATAAATCTGTTTAGGTCCTGAATTGGATCCAGGCCTCTAATAATTGAGATATGTGAAACTTGGTTTCCCATTCCCATCTGCCAATCTAGTTTGCTCCCTGGTAGTGTCAGAAATCACAGAATCACAGAATGTTTGGGATTGGAAGGGACCTCAAAAGATCATCTAGTCCAATCCCCCTGCCGGAGCAGGAACACCTAGATGAGGCTACACAGGAATGTGTCCAGGCGGGTTTTGAATGTCTTCAGAGAAGGAGACTCCATAACCCACCTGGGCAGCCTGTTCCAGTGCTCTGTCACCCTCACTGAGAAGAAGTTTCTTCTCAAATTTAAATGGAACCTCTTTTGTTCCGGTTTGAACCCATTACCGCTTGTCCTACCGTTGGTTGTCACCAAGAAGAGCCTGGCTCCATCCTTGTGACATTCACCCTTTATATATTGGTAAACATTAATAAAGTCACCTCTCGGTCTTCTCTTCTCCAAGCTAAAGAGCCCCAGCTCCCTCAGCCTTTCCTCATAAGGGAGATGCTCCCCTCCCTTAATCATCTTTGTTGCCCTGCGTTGGACTCTCTCCAGCAGTTTCCTGTCCTTCTTGAACTGAGGCGCCTAGAACTGGACACAATATTCCAGATGTGGTCTCACCAGGGCAGAGTAGAGGAGAAGGAGAACCTCTCTTGACCTACTAACAACACCCCTTCTAATACACCCCAGGATGCCATTAACCTTCTTGGCCACAAGGGCACAGTGCTGGCTCATGGACATCCTGCTGTCCACCAGGATGCCCAGGTCCCTTTCCGCTACACTGCTCTCTAATAGGTCATTCTCCAACTTACGCTGGAACCTGGGGTTGTTCCTATCCAGATGCAATACTCTACACTTTCCCTTTTTATATTCCATTACATTTCTCCCCACCCAATTCTCCAGCCTGTCCAGGTCTCGCTGGATGGCAGCACAGCCTTCTGGCATGTCAGCTTAGTGTCATCAGCAAACTTGCTGATAGTACACTCTATTCCCTCATCCAAGTCATTGATGAATATATTGAACAGTACTGGCCCCAGCACCGACCCTTGAGGCACTCCACTAGATACAGACCTCCAACTAGACTCTGCCCAATTGACCACAACTCTCTGGCTTCTCTCCTTCAGGCAGTTCTCAGTCTACCTCACTACACGATCGTCCAGACCACACTTCCTCAGTTTAGCTGTTAGGATGCTGTGGGACACTGTGTCAAATGCTTTACTGAAGTCAAGGTAGACCACATCCACTGCTCTGCCATCATCTATCCACCTTGTTATGTCTTCATAAAAGGCTATGGGGTTGGTCAAGCATGACTTCCCCTCGGTGAAGCCATGTTGACTGCCCCTAATGATCCTCTTGTCCTTGATATGCCTTGAGATGGCACCAAGGATAAGTTGTTCCATCACCTTTCCAGGAGTGGAGGTGAGGCTGAATGATCTATAGTTACCCAGGTCCTCCTTCTTGCCCTTTCTGAAGACTGGAGTGACATTTGCTTTCCTCCAGTCCTCAGGCACGTCTGCTGTTTCCCAGGCCTTAGCAAAGATGATGGAGAGCGGTCCAGCAATGACCTCAGCCAGCTCCGTCAGCACCTGTGGGTGCATCCCATCCAGACCCATGGATTTATGGATGTCCAGATTGCTATGGATGCCTAATTGCTCCCTAACCCAGTCCTCATCAACCAAGGCAAACTTCTTCATTGCCCTGACTTCCTCTGGGGCCTAAGGGGTATGGGGCTCCTCAGGACAGCCTCCGGCAATGTAGACAGAGACAAAGAAGGCATTCAGTAACTCTGCCTTCTCTGTATCTTCTGTCACCAGGGCATATAGTTCTAGGCAATAAGTTCTAGTAACTCTGCCTTCTCTGTATCTTCTGTCACCAGGGCATATAGTTCTAGGCAATAAGTTCTAGGAACAAACGTCCTCCTTTAAAGGATGAACAAAGAAAAATGCTCTGCTGTGTTGTTGCTGTGAGTTTTGTTGTGTGCTGTTTTGCTCTGTATCTTTCTTCCCTGAGGGCCTACCCTGTACCAGGTCACTCCTGAACCCTCATTTGGGCCGACTCATTCATTCCTTCCGTGATTAATCTCCTGATGTTTGTTGTGCTGGAAAGTAGCTTACAAAAATCTATTACCTTTGCCTAAGATTTCCTTAAAGTTAAAGAAGTCAATAGATCATATATGTTTGTATGTGGTGCTTTTCTCCAGCTCTAACGAAAATGAGCAACTCCTCATGCAAATTGTTTCTTGGAGCTACTGTCTGGTCACTTCCTTCCCATAAAAGGCATGGCACCAGCCTTGCCCTGATGTTAATGCTGGGATGCTGCTTATTTGGTCTAAACCTCGCATTTTCTGTGATTTGTGAGTATCTCTGCAAAATTCTCACACTTTCTCTTCCAACACTAAGTTTTGTTATTACTTTTAAGACTTTAAGAATAAGCCTGTAGATGTTATTAAACTTTCTGAAAAAAAAATAAACTTTCCATATCAACACAAAGCCAATGACGTTTCTGCAGTCTCAAAATCGAGTTTGTTCTGAATTTCAGACTTGGCAAAAACATAGGTCTTCATAAGGTCTGTCAATGTTTGTTTAGTCTGGAAATCTTTGGCACTGAAATAAAAATTCCTTGTAGTAAGTGTGATGACACTGCTTACGCTGACAGTACATTTCTTGCCTATTTTTCACTACTTCTCTTGTGCTCACTATCAGCAAGATAAATTATAATTAGTTTCTAACTTGGTTTCTCTTGAAAACTTATCTTCTCTCTATAGTACTATGGGACGTCTTCTTCCTCATGTAGGATAGTAGAATCCAACGCTCTGTGATCCGCAGTCAAGGACAGCATTCAAGCGAAGAGTTTATTAATGGTAAGTAGAATGCTTACAGTTGCATGGTATGGCTGGGTTGCATATCTGCTGTCTCCTGAGATATTCCTAGACTAGGTCAACACTAATGTCCATGGACAAGTAACCAGTTTCTTTAATGAAAGGGTTTGCTGGAGAGTGCCTGAGCCACAGTGTGAGGTGTGAATTACAGCAGGTGCATACCAGTTGGACACAAATGAAAGCATCAGTGAAACACAGGACCTACCCTACTGCTGTTACATGAGTGTAATACATGTACATCTGCCTTTCCAGTCTATTTCTTCAAGCCCCTTCAGGTTAGCATTGCTGATGGCACTCATCTGGTTTTGTTCTTACCTAGAGAAGCTGTCACTAAGCATACCTCTACTTGCACAGAAAGACAAAAAGGTGTTGTGCACTCCAGCAGTTGATTGAATGTAAGCTTAACTCAAAGCCAAGGTATATATTTTCAAATCCAGGATCTATGCTTTTCTAAATCAAGGTATAATTTTTCTGCACTTCACTACAAAGAGAATGCCAATGTACATTCAGCTTTCTTAAAAAAAAAAAAAAGGGATCAAGCAAGAAGAGGCTTCTGTCTGAGGCCCACCGTGGCAGAGTATTTCTCCCACATCCGTTAAACTAAGTCATAACAGTAGTTTCAATGGAACATGAACTATTGAATTCATCATAGCACAAAGAGAATCATCTGTTTGGACCTGATGATCATAAGGGTCTCTTCCAGCTAAAATGATTCTATGATTCTATGATTTCAAAGCTGCAAAACCACTGTGACACACACATGAACACTGTACAGAGCAGCTCATATGATGGAGTTTATCACCACATGAAACCATTATCTATTAAGAGATGTACATCAGTACCGTAGCAATAGTGTAACTGATACAGTCAAAATATATTCTGAGATATCAATGTTTTTCTTTTTGGTTTAGAAATACGATGGGGTATGTACATCTGATCTTCCTGTCTACCTTCCTCTCGGTTTCCATGACATCTGAAACATGTAAGTCACATTTTGAAAATACTTTCTGATGAGTTGTATTCTGTAGAAATGTGTAGGTTGTTCCCAGATTTTTCAAACCTAAAATTAGCTAGTTTACCTCAAACCACAAATCACAGCTTAAAAACTGGCTTCATTTGTTTTCTCTGCATATTAAAATCCACTGAGTACTGTCCATTTCTGTGACATAAAGTCTAGATTCTACCTCTGCAAGCAGAAAAAAGGGTCTTTTAGAAAGGATTTGAGAATAGCTGGTGTTCCAGTCCCCAACTGGGCAAAGTCTCCAAGAAGACACTTAAATTGCAGTGAGCAGGGCATATGTGTATGCAGCCTCCTGAACCAGGGACGTAAATGGGTGTGTCATTCATTAATAATGTTTTTTAATGTCCTGGGTTTGAGGGTGTTAACTCACAAGTGCAATGTGGCAGTAACGTTTCCCTGCACGTGGGGGATATTAAAAAAAGTAAGCTCTCTCTTGATGGGACAGCTCTGCTGACTTATCTATATAATGCTGAGCAGTGACACACTATTATGTAGCACTCGTGTAGTTCCAGTCTGAGTTACTTATTTGTCTGAAAAATATTGTAAGATATAATCTCTAAGTATTTCCTTGTAGTCTCAGTTTTACAATGTGAATGCTAAGTTTCAAACAGATAAGATTTATTACGAGACCAAATTCTGCTGAAGAATTTGCCAAGATCATTTTCACTGATGTCACTGAGTTTAGATGAGACCTTTCAGTTTCTTCGTGTTCTGTTTTCTTCTGTAGCTTTCGCTGAAGAACGCTTTATTTCCAATGTGTCCCTCCTTTGGTGAGGTGATGCTCCCTTTCCTGACACCCTGATAAGTGCCATTGTTTTTGCAAGCCTCATGGGTGGAAATGCTGGTCAAATGATGGGGTTAAGGGTACTCATACCTGATGTGGCTAATTTAGGTGCCTCAATTAGTGAGACAGCATGTAATGTCAGTGGAGATGGGCCACTTCTTTAGAAAGAACTGGAGCAGATGCCAAGTGTTCACCATGTACAGGGACTCACCACCTGATTTGTGCATGTATGTGTCTAAAGCCAGGTGGTAGCAATATTCCCACAAAGTGTAATTTTTGATAGAGTCTGTCTGTTTTGTTTAGCTATTTGGTTGTCTGCTTTCATTTTCATGCTCCCTTATCTACTGTAACTCCTCTGCCAATCTTCATCTTTGTCTAGTCTTCATTTTCTCATCTTTCTCTTCTCAAAAATGCGATTTAACTTTCAGATTAATATTTCTGTTTTCAGAAGCCAGTTCATTATTCAAGTGCCTGGGAACCTAAATATCTGTCAAAATTGCTTGATTCAAGTACTCTGTTCAGTATTCAGAAGTAGAAATATACTCAGTTAAAACAAAAAATAAAAAAAATAATGCTTTACCCTCAACTCCTTCATCTTTCTTTTGTGTGTGAATGGTTTGTCTCTCGGTGTTTCTTATTTTGCTCTTATTCCTCTCTGACATCATTTTACCTTCCCATCAGATTCTCCCTTTCAGTCCGTTACATTGCTTTCATTTTTTTTCAAATTTTTTGTGAACTTCGGAGAGAAGCTTCTCTGGATTTTTTACATATAATCTCTGAAAAAACTCAAGGAAAGTAGTTAGCTGTACATGACTGGCCTACTGATCCAGGAATGCCGTGTTCTCCTCTGTCTTAGTGGGCCTGTGTACCTAAGGTTTAATTAATCTGAGACTTTAATCGTTTGTTCATTTGCAGTTGAAGCAATGGAAGGTGAGGCTTTAGTTATAAAATGTCCCCGATGGAGTTCATCTGTGAAAGTCACCTGGTATCACATGGACACTAGCAAAATAATTCCTGCAGAAGAAGAGGGATCACGAGTATTTTCCTCAAAAAGATTTCTTTGGTTTCTGCCAACTTCTAGAGAGGATTCTGGAAACTACACTTGTGTTATACATTTGTAAGTGCAACACTGAAAATAAAAGGCATAAGACTGAAAAAAAAAAAGCTTTAATAATACAGTCCAATTACTAGCTGTGGTGATGATGCATTTTTTTCATGGCATACACCATTTAATGTAACTTTCCATTCTGCAATTGCTATTTTTATGACAGGTCATTAAAAAATCAATTTGTGACTGAACTACAATAACCATCCATATGTTTATAAAAAAAAAAAAAACCTCGCATTTGTTACAAATATTTAATATATTACTTATAAAAATAGTATTATTGACATATCTTTATTCCTTTTTTAAAGTTCAAATAATCGTACGAAGTCATTTGACATGAGTGTTCATGTGCATCCATATAAGCGAGGAATATGTTTCCCAAGTCAGATTCGTTACCCAAATGACACTGGAAGAGGAAAAATTGTTTGTCCTACAATTGACAACTATAAGAATGCTACTATCATCCAGTGGTATAAGGTAAATAAAACCCTGATAGTGACAGTTGTAGATCAGATTACCATGAAAAGCTATTTGCAGCCACATAAAGAAAGTTTTATTTTCCAGGACTGCAAACCTCTGCAGGGAGAGAGATACTTCAAGGCAGAAAAATATATTTTTATTAACAACCCAAGAAAGGAGGATGACGGTTATTATACTTGTCGATTTATCTACACTCATAAAGGAAATATATTTAATGTATCAGCAACAAGGATTTTCATAAGTAAGGGTAAGACAGTCATTTTTGTAGATTGCTAAGATAAAAAAGACTGATTGCATCTCAAAGCAAAAGAACCTCCTTTTATACATTAAAAAGAGTTCCTGTTGGTTTGCTTCATCTTCATGAAACTTTAGATCTGCTTTTGTAGGTGAATTTTGTGAATGGGAAGCCAAATGGATCCAGATGGGGTTAAATTCAGACTGGGTCACATTCAGTCTTTTGCAAAAAGTCTCTGACAGCCCTGGTTACTTACTGGAGTTGGTAGAGCAGTCTAGTAGCACTTATTTCTGAAATGAAGAGTCTCTTCTGTGGGATGTCACAAAACTCTGCTTCCTTTTTCTTTGAGGGGAGAAGAATTTGTAGCTAGTGAGAATCATCTGGTGATGATTGGGTCACTGGTGTGTCAATGACCAACAACTCAATATCTTCTCATCCATCTCGATTATTTAGCATTTATTTGATAGTAGGGCTAAAAAAACCTTTTAGATTTGTCTTGAATAAGACAAAATGAGCAACATGTATAGAGACAGAAAATAAGTGGAGTTTAGTGAGTACTGTGTCCTTGTTGTTTTGAATGTAGCCAACATGGCTGAAATGTGTGGACATTGGAGTGCCTCTAGAATGCAACATCCTCAGGGGGGCTTTGTATTTGGATGGTCAGGGGAAGAACTTGCAGCAATCAGCCCTTCCAGGTTGTATCAAATTGCAAGACTTCAAGATGTGTCTTCAGTTCTGCAATCAGATCAGTAGAAAAACAGTCAGAAAGATTGCTGGGGTTTGGAGATGGGGGGTGGGGAAGGCTTTGGGTTTAGATTTTTGTTTTTCAAAAACAGTGTTAATTTGCAGACTAATATCAGATCTTCTTGCTGTGGGGAGCCCCCCAGTTTGTGGGCAGAATGCAGGTTTGGAGCATAGCAGCCTTGATTCCATTTTTTTGCCACAATGACCACATCTTGGCAGCAAAGTTTGTTCAGACTATTCTGAACTGGGCAGAAGACGGATTAGAGCTGAGAACCAGTATAGTAACTTAGGAGGTGTCATGCCTTTCCTCTCCCCCTTACCTGTAATACCTTGTTGGTTTACATGACACATCTCTGACTAACACTTAATTTTTGTTTAAATGTACCTTCATCAAAGATTCAATAGCTGGTCATGAATACTGTTATGCCTGGGTTATAATGAAAAATGCGCTTGGGTTAGGGTTAGAGTTAGGGTTAGGTAAACTTAAGCCTAACCCTAACGTTAACCCTAACCCTAATCTAAGCCTAAGCCTAACAGTAACCTAAGCCTAAATCTAAACTAAACACTAAGCCTAAGCCTAAGCCTAAACCTAACCCTAAGCCTAAGCCTAACATTAACCTAAGCCTAACCTTAAACCTAACACTAATCCTAACCCTAACCGTAAACCTAACCTAACACTACTCCTAACCCTAACCTTAATCCTAACCCTAACCCTAACCCTAACCCTAACCTTAATCCTAACCCTAACCCTAACCCTAACCTAACCCTAACCCTAACCTTAATCCTAACCCTAACCCTAACCCTAACCTTAATCCTAACCCTAACCTAACCCTAACCCTAACCCTAACCCTAAACCAAAACCTAACCTAAGCCTAACTCTAAGCCTAAGCCTAACCTTAACCTAACCCTAACCCAACCCTAACTGTAACCCTAACCTAACCCTAATCCTAACCCTAACCTTAATACTAGCCTTAACCCTAAACCTAATCCTGACCCTAAGCCTAACCTAACCCTAAACCTAACCCTAACCCTAACCCAAAACCTAACCTAAGACTAACCCTAACCCTAACTCTAACCCTGACCCTCACCTAACCCTAACCCTAATCCTAACCCTAATCTAAACCTAACCCTAATCGTAACCCTAAGCCTAACCCTCAACCTAAGCCTAAGCCTAACCCTAAGCTAAGATGAACCCTAAACCCAACCCTAACCCTACCCCTAACCCTAAATTTAACCATAACCCTAACCCTAAAACTAACACTAAACTTAACCTAAGCCTAACCCTAAACTTAACCTAAGCCTAAGCCTAACCCTAACCTAACCCTAATCCTAACCCCAACCCTAAGCTAAGCCTAAACCTAGCCTAAGCAAAACCCTAACCTAACTCTAATCCTAACCCTAACCGTAACCCAACCCTAATCCTAACCCTAAACCTAACCCTAAACTAAGTTTAAGTCTAACCCTAATCTAAACCTAACCCTAAACCAAACAATAAGCCAAACCCTAACCCTAACCCAAACCATCACCCTAATCCTAACACTAACCCTAAACCTAAACCTACCCTAAGCCTAAGCCTAACCCTAAACTAAGCCTAAGCCTAAGCCTAAATCTAACCTAAGCCTAATCCTAATCAAATACTAAGACTAATCCTAACCCTAATACTAAGCCTAAGCCTAAGCCTAACCTAACCTAAGCCTAAACCTAACCCCAATCCTTACCCTAACCCAACCCTAACCCTAACCCTAACCTAACACTAATCCTAACCCTAACCCTAACCCTAACCCTAACCCTAACCCTAACCCTAACCCTAACCCTAACCTAACCTAAGCCTAAGCCTAACCCTAACCTAAGCCTAACCCTAAACCTAACAGAAAGCCTATACTTTAACCCTAACCCTAACCTAACCCTAATCCTAACCCGAACCCTTACCCTAACCCTTACCTAAGATTAACCCTAACCCTAACCCTATCCTAAGTCTAAGCTTAAGCCTAAACCTAAGCCTAAGCCTTACCTTAACCCTAACCCTAACCCTAACCCTAACCCTAACCCTAATCCTAGTCCTAACCCTAACGCTAATCCTAACCCTAACCCTAACCCTAACCCTAATACTAATCCTAGTCCTAATCCTAACTCTAACCCTAACTCTAACCTAAAGGCACACAAATTTATAATAAAAGCCTTTGTTACATCCAAGCAAGTTAATTCATTTCAAATTTAATCTGACTTGTTATTTTGAAATCGCTTCAGAAAGAATGGATCGCAACATAACATGTGAAATCTGAGCTGTGACTGTGATGTCTGCTCCAGTTTTTACTCACTTCAAAGTACTTACTGACAATTTCTTTGAATTTTTATCAGCCCTTAAAATCACTATACTGATGACTGGAGCTGTTATGTTTTGATAATACTGCCTTATGATGTACATTGCTGTTGTCTTGCAGATCCACACTGACCCAGAGGACCTTCTGCCTCTGAATGCTAGCGGCTAAGAACTTAGCATAGTTAGCTAGCTAGGAAGTTACCGAGTTTTCTCCCAAATTCTTCTTTACCAGATCCAGCTAATGAAAACTAGAAACAGTTAGGACGGGTAAAGATAATTCATTTTCTGGCAGCCTGGGAAGCAGGGGGTTAAATAAGTTCCTGCAGAGTTTTCAGGGAAGTATGGTTATGGCTTTCACAGAGGTGCCTTGAAACTGAAATGGTTAATGAGGGAAAGGATAGCAAGCAATGTGCATAAAGGACAAGAAAAAAAAGAAAAATGCATAAAAGGGAAAAAAATCTTAAAGATCTGGATACCTAATACAACTCAAGCAGCTGGACGTAGTTTGGACCTGTCCATAACAATTAACAGTAGGGACAGAAAATGAATACGTCAAAGGAAGAGTAGCGTTCCTTCTAAAAGGTAATGGTAAGGGATGCTCAGTGTCATGGCAGGCTGGTGTGATGGGAGCCAGTTGTGTGGCAATGCTGCACAGACAGTGGAGAGAGAGGCCTGGGAACCCAGCCAACATGGGCAGGCAGCTGTGGGCTGGAGGGTCCCCAGTTCTGATGCTGCACGAAAGTACATATTTGCTATTTCATATCATGGAGATGAGTAACTTCTCAAATGTCTGAAGGAATTTCTTGTTCTCCTTTTTTTTAAAAAAACAAAATAAGCAACTGAGAGAACACACAAACTTATAACTGCATTTGCATTTTTTTCCTACTCAGCAGCTAAAACGGTATTTGAGAAAGTAAAAAGTTTCCTTGTTTCTTATGTACAAAGGTAAAAAATAAATAAACAAGGAAAAAATAGTTAAACTATTAACATGTACAAACTCCTTAGTATTATTTGGTCATTGGAATGAAATCAGACAATCCAAACAGACATGTGAAACACTGTTGAGTGTTAGTTTGTAATTCTTCTTTGGGATCTTACAATATTAACTGTACAGATTATAATAATTATCGTACAAAATGCTTTTTCACAATGTTCTAACATGTGCTTTCTTTTCCTTCATAATTTCTGAAGAAAAACACTCACCTCTACCTCCTCAAATTTTATTTCCAAAAGATAAAGATGTAATAGAAGTGGAGCTTGGTACGTATGGACATTAGATTGTTTTTAAATTAATATTTTTGTGATGGTCTAGTGAACATGGGCATCTTCGAGAAAATTTAATAACAGGATTTTTCATTTCATTTTTGCACCATAATGTTTTCCAGATTTAATTAACTCCAGGCACAGTCATGTGAAATTATATATAATTGATGGGTTACTTAGCTATTAAGCATCAATTTTAGGGCATTTAAATAACACATTCTACTCTTACTGGGTATTCGCTTTACATTTAAAAATCACTTCTGCACTGGTTTATTGTCTCTGATTTGCACAAATGAAGGGATTTCTCCATGCCACCTAAAACTAATTCAGGATGTAAGTTAATCTTATCTAAACCCTGCTCAGATGCTGATTTACATGGAAATAATTTACAGTGTTTTAATTAGACCTCTTCCAGTGCAACAGTGACTCTAACTTCAGAATAAATATTTCCTAATGTCAAATACTTAATACGTTATTTCCTGTTTTAGTTTTGTTTGGCCTGGTTTACTTTACTATTTTCCATTTTGAATAAAATCCAAGATAAGACTCTGCATGCCAGACTTACACAAAATAATATCTACTGAAATTTAGCGATGTTATTTCCATGTACATTTGTGTGTAAACCAGAGTTACTTTCCTCAATAGTTGATTACATGGGTTAAGCATCACAAATAAATTCTACATTGCCGTCATCATAACAAAAACAAACAATTCCTTTTGTAATCCTTGGTGTTGTATTAGATCGTTTGTTAAAAATCAGATAAATATGTCAAAATTGTCAGGCAAAACTCACAGGTGGTATGAAGGTTTGTAGAAAAAGATGTCATCAGGAAAATTAAATTATACTTGTTTTTCATCGATGAATGTCTGCATCTATCTGTATCTTGATTAGGTGCTGCTTTGTCTCTGAAATGTCAGGCCCGCCTTGGGATTAAGAAACAGCCGATAGCTGTTGTCACATGGGATGTGGATAATGTCCCAGTGAGATACTTAGATTTTTCAAGATTTAATGAAAAAACTAATTTGTAAGTACATGTAACACAGAATAATCTTTCTTCTATGCAAACTGTACATAGCCCCTAAAGCAAATGGTACCAGCTCTTTCTCTATTAGTTTTGAAGGGCGTGCACAAGAATACTATAGAGAAACCACTTTGCATATTACTGAAATAAAAAAGGAGGATCTGCAGGCAAATTTCACATGTGTCGCAGTGAACGAAATGCACAGCACAAAAGCCACGGTGACGTTGCAGCTCAAAGCACCACGTGAGGGTAGGATTTTTTTAGTTTTGTTTTGTTACGCTTTGCACTCAGTTTGAAATATGTTGGTAATTTTATTTTATTATTTCTTTCTGTTAGTAAGGAAGTTTCTGTTAGTAAAAAAAAAAAAAAAATAAAAAAAAAATAGCAACCTGCTTTCTCCCTATACATTCAAACCAGTGACAAATTTCCCATAGCTTCATTAGGTCATGAAAGTCCTTGGGGTAAATTCTACCAGGAGGTGGGGACATTACTCAAATGGTATCAGCGAGAGATTAAATATGCAGAGCACAACTGTATCAGCCCTGTGATAGGAATATCCTGTTTCTAGGATACTTCTGCTTGGTGATAAATGCCCCTTGCCCCTAAGACAGGCAGTGCACTTGAATTTGAAGCACACTAGTGTAGTGCAGTCTGCTCTATGAAATACTCAAGCTGTAGAGGAACCTCTACAGGCGAGAGCCGGGCAAGAACTGACCTCTCCTTTGGTCATCAGCATTACAATGCATTATGAGGAGCAGAGATTCATCTTCTTTTGGGCATCAAACTATTGT
Source organism: Streptopelia decaocto (assembly GCF_964273445.1). Lineage (NCBI taxonomy): Eukaryota > Metazoa > Chordata > Aves > Columbiformes > Columbidae > Streptopelia > Streptopelia decaocto. The sequence continues at coordinate 145,532,558 of NC_138663.1, forward strand.
TTCTGGTGTGTAACTATGGAAGAAAACAGGCCAACTTTAAGAACAGGAGTTTCAGCTGCTGGTTTACTTGCCTCCCCTCCCATACCACATCTACTGTAGTGCCTTTTTTGACTGAATGTTAAGTGGCGTGACTAACTTCTGTGAGATCTGGCTTTATACTCTCCCACTCTGAGCAGCACTGTGTTCACTGCGTGCCACACAGGAGTGTAAGTAACTCTTGGAAGGCTTTCCCTTGGCCTTGTTTTTAAATTCATGATTCTAGTAATTTCTGCCGAAGAAGGAAAATTGAGGTCAGTAAATGGTGGGAACCAGGACAAGCTTTAGCTCCTATAGGATTTTTTTTTTTAATAGGGATAGCCAGTTCCCTGTGAAAGCACTGTCACCAGCACCATTGAATTTTATTCTTACGGCAGAATATGTTATTGTGTCCGTGAAGGCACAAGAAACTGTGCTCAATGGTTTCCTTTCTTATCCCTTCAGATATGCTGAACCACCAAGGACCTGGAGAAGAAATCCTAAGGTCTTTAATAGGGATTAGTTTTCTATGAGAAGAAAAAAAGAAAAAAAAAAGTAAAATCAAGTGTATTGTGATCACAGGGTGTGCACAGCTCCATGTCCTGCAGTATTCTTGACTGTTCATAACTTCCTACAAGATTATGGCTTCAAAGCATAGACCTATTTCCTTGCCACAGCCCTAAGAAGGGATGTAGGTGAATTATAAGAGAGGATGGGTCATTGCCCAGCAGGACAGCACCAATTCCCACCAGAGGAAGGTGGCAGGAGATGTTTTGGTTGGATATTACTAAATGAGTGTCAGTGTAGCATCACTCAGGAAGCTGGAAACATATCCGTTCTGCACTGAATTATCTGAGTGTGGGAGAGTATTTGCAATGAAAGGCAAGGAAAACTAATAACAGTTCCTGCTTGCTGTAGTTCAGGTAATATTATACAAGTCCTTTATGAGGCCCATATTACAAACTACATGAAATAAATAATGTATTTTAAATTCTGTATTCATCAAAAGATTAATTAATCTGATTTTTGTGGTAGACAACTCTTATTTTGTTTTTTCATCCATAGGTCTTCAGTAAATGTTAATGAAAGCTCTTGACTGTGACCCCCCCCTTTGCTGCTGCCTCTTCTGTGTGGGTGTCTGTCCCCTTCTCCTTGTTGCTGCTGTTGTCAAGATGCCTGCTTCTGCCACTCGGCGCTGTTGGTGTAAGCAATGCTACGTCCAGAAATGGTTGTGCTCTGCTTTAGTTTTCTGCACTCACTCCTTACACAGCTGACCAATATTTATGCTAAAGCAATGACAGCTTACCTCTGAGCATAATGAAAATGCTATAGGGTTTTCTTGTGTCTCACATCTTGTAAATGTGTAATAAAAATGTGTACTCTAGTTATTATTTGTGTTTTGTTTGCTTGTGTTTACAGGATTATTTTAAAAATATGTGGTTGTTCCTTAGTGTTTCCCACAGCACAAATTGTGTCTGCTAACTACTGTCCTGTTAATGTGCTTTTTACACAAGTTTCTGCTCTTTTTCCTCTTGGGGTTTTTTGAGGATGTTCAGTATTGCTCACGTTATCATTATTTGTAGTACAGACCTATGATAAAAAGTAAGAGATGAATAGGTGTTGTGCCACTTAGTACTCAAATTGATCATTTTGGGAGGTGTTTAATGAACTAGATAAATAGTGTTTAGCTGTATAGGTGACAGATTAAGGGAGGAAGCAAAGATGCTGTAAGCAATTGCATTTGAGATGCTCTTCAGTCTTACAGCAATAGTCTCTGTCTTCAAAAACCTGCTGAATGAATGATTTGGCTCACCACATGGAAATTTTCAATGGGAACTGGGAATTAAATGTGTTTTTCTTAGTCATAGTCAAATACTTTAAGCCTTATTTTGTTGTTGGCAACATCATGGCAATTAACCCTGCTTTGGTAACAATTGTAATCCACATAAGAATTAAAAAATTGCCAGACAGGAGTTATGAGAAAAGGAGGATTTTCTTTCACAGTCAACAATGGTGAGAGCTGGTTGATTTTGTCTCCATGGAAAACAAAAATACTTCCTTAATACTGCCAGGAACAGATGTCATTGGAAAGCTTGTTGACATTTCACAGGGAAAAAACTGTATTTTCGGTTTAGGATATATGCTGTGCACCCATGTGTATCCATGTACGTCTGTGAAGAAAAGTACTGTATTGTTAAAAAGTGTGTCTCTCTCAAGTGTCTTTTCACTTGTATTTTTCAATGGGAAATAAATGCTGCTAAGAGAAGTTGATCAGCACTTTAGAAATGAACTATTAATACGTGACCTGAGTACCTCAGTTATCAGGTGTGATGCAATGCAGTCAGCTCCTTTTGGTGTGATTTGATGGTATTCAGACAGGACACGCTATGTCTTTTAGACTGAGAGAAATCAGGCACTTTCTCTCTTCATTTTAATGGGAGTGTTTAAGGAGGACTTGGCTATGAATTTTGACAGTCTCTGCAGCTGTGTTCTTGCTCCCACTAGGAGGTGCTAATGTCCCTGCAACTTACAGCTGCTGCTGCTTCATTCAGAGGTTCCTCCTGCTGCGGATGATCTTTTTCCATTTTTTTCTCATCCACCCCTGCCTAGTCTTTGATCACTCACAGTCAATATGGAACCCATTCTTCAACACTATTTCCCATCCTTTCTCTCTCCTTTTTGCTTGAAGTTATTTGGTATCTTCTGAGTCCATCACCAACACTTGCTCATAAACACATTTTTCATGTCTCATAATACCTTTTCACAGAAAATACAGGCTGTCTTATTTCTTCCAGATCTTTCAGTCCTGTATCTCCCTTCTTAATTCCAGGTGTGGTAATCATTCCACATTTTACACTCCCTCTCTACCACAAGACATGTTCTCTCATGTGCTCTGAGATCTTCTGCATAGCTTGTTCTGTGGTGTGTCTCTGGTCACTGTAAGGCTGAGGAATTTGAGGCAACTTTTAATTCCCTTTTCTTCCACCTTTCCTGACCAAGATGTAGCTCACCTTGCTGGACACCTGACAAGAAACCGCGACTCTGCCTGCCAGACTACTCCCAGTTCCCCTCCACAGCTTCTTGATATCTCTCACACTGGAAGATGCCAGCTCTCAAGAACGAGAAAACTAATTGGCTACACTGTCCATGCCAGTTCAGCTCATTGATAACTGCAGTGGATCAATGCTCACAAAAGCAGCTCTGCCAGGAGAGAAGCTGTTATTGTAGCTCCTGAGAGTAATCAGAGAAATGCTGGAAGTATTAACTTCTACCAGCAGAGCTGGGTCAGGACAGGAACACCCTTTCAGCATCTCCTTTAATCTGCCTGCTAGGGAACACATAGGCTGTCTGAATACCTTCCAAGTCCTTCCCTTTTTACAATATATAAGTTGTCACTGGCTTTCAGTTCCTCATCTTGATTCAGGACTGGTTAAATAACTGGAGGTGTTTTTTCTTGTGTCTGACCCACATGCATCATTTTATTTGTCCTGGAGCATTCTTCAGTTCTTATTCACAAATAAGTGTAAAATGCCCAGAGGACCACAAATCTTCCTGGCATGAACCCTCTTCTTTGGAGAATGCCAGAAATTCCAGTCATTTACAGCAGAGATAAAGTTCAGCCCAGAACATCAGCTCTGTTCTTCCTCAAAATATTGAACGTCAAACCTAACCTTTTGGCTCATCTCTGCTAGACGGATGTGGACAGGAATTCCAGACTCAGACCTCTGCCTTTAGTGTCTGAAAGTGTATCTACCTTAGAAGCCAGAGAAGTTACAAAAAACTGCTGTTCTTCCAGAGTTTGTCAGGAACCCCTTAAAATGTTGTTTTCTGACTTGTTTTCTCTGGCCTGTCCAGTATTGTTTCTTATTAGCTGATAGTTCTGTATTCCCATTGCTCTTGAATATTAATAAATAGTATTAGAAGACAGTCATGAACTCTCTGCTGCTAAATGATGCAGGAAAGTCAAACAGAACAACAGGATCTGTTCAACCTTTTTCAGGGCCTCAAGGAGTGGCTTCTGGCCCTTGCTCCCATTATGTTGAAGATAGCTGATCTGTTTCAGAGAATGAGAGGCTGAGTCAGCCTTACTGGGAGCTCAACCTGCTCTTCCAGGAAAACTCCTGTGGAGTTCTTGTCTGATGCTTTACAAGCTGTATAAGCACAGGAAATTTATCAGCCTTGGTCTAATAGTGGAAAACCAAAAGTAAACAGTGGTTTTCAGGTTCATGATTGCAAAAGTTGTTCAAATCTGTTTCTTCTCTACATGTTTTATAGATACTTACTCATTGTGTAATAACAGTATTTGTAAAGTCACGGCATGCACACTCTCAACAAATGAAACAATAGGAAATAATGGCAGTCTCTGATCCTTGGGTGACCCTCACCAGGTAACAGAAAGGGTTTTCCGATTTTGTCTCTGCGTGTGAGTGTATTGACCAGGAAAATGCACCAAATAATAAAATCTGAAGGTGTCCACAAGGACAAAGTTCCTTCATGAGCATCACATTACACTTTTAAAACTACAAAATAGGCAAAGTTCACTATAAAAGAAATTGGTTTCCTATAAAAGAAACTGGTTGTTTTCTTACCCACTTCAATCTTATTGGAAGGTAGTTTTCCCCGATGTCCTGGTTCTGGTGGAGTGGGCTTCATCATGTGCCTGATGTTTCTTTCTCCCTTTGAATGGCAAAGAAAGACACAGGAAAATGTGAAAATCATGCCAGATTTACCTTGCATCCTACCAGAGGAGAGGGAAAATGTACTTGTAAACTCTTTATTTATTTAGCTTTTCAGTGGAATTTCTCAGGCAGTAATATTTTTAGGTTGCCTCCATAAGTATTAAATACACTGCGTTATTCAACATTTCCTGGAGATAGGTTTAGTTTTTAGAGAAAACATGTATGGAACTTCTATGAGTCTACATGTTAACATCAAGTGGAATAGATTTAGCTATCTTTAATTTGCTTAGGAGCAGGTTTCTACTATGAGAGAGTTGCCATTAATCTTCCCTCCAAGGAAATAACAAAGCCTTTTTGTGTAATTGTGGTATAAATTCTTTGACATTTTAATTTCAAAGTTGGCTTTGGTTTTTGGAAAATGCTAATCATAATTTTGCCCTAGACTGGCTGTGTGCACACAATAGCACAGAGATGGTGACTGCCACCCTTATAGAATCACAAAACCACAGGATGGTTTGGGTTGGGAGGGACCTTCAAAGGCCATCTAGTTCAAACTCCTGCAATGAGCAGGGACATCTTCAACTAGATCAACTTGCTCAGAGCCGTGTCCAGCCTAGCCTTTAATTTTTCCAGGGATGGGGCATCTACCACCTCTCTGGGGAACTTGTTCCAGTGTTTCACCATCCTCATTGTGAATTTCTTCCTTATATTTAGTCTGAATCTATGCTCAATAACTCTTCAACTCTGAGATGGTCAGATTCAGGAGCTCTTCTATGAGGGAAGATGTAACTAACGTGGGTGGCTCCTTTCTTTCCTAATTTTCTCTGCTTGTCATTGCTATTTTACACTCCTTGGCCTCCTTCAAAGGAAAAGACGGGGAGGACATCATCTGCCCCCAGCATAGTTTATTTTTGTGACCAGGACATGTTCTGTTTTCTAGTTTGTTTGTGTACTTTGCTCTTATCTTGCAGATTTCATTATTTGCACATGTTTCTCTGTGCCCTGTTTGTGCAACCATGCCAGAAACCTCCACTTGTCCTTTTGTGGACACTTAGGGTTGACATGTGTGGGCTTAGATGCCCTGAACATTGTTGCCGGTTGTGTTATTAACAGTTTTGCAATGTCACAAAATATGTAAACATCGTTGTCAGCTGTGGTATTTGGTGTAGGTAGGACTAAATTCAACAGGAGTAAATATTAATTATATACTGGCTAGTATGCTTCTAGCTTAGGGGTCTCTGTGTTGCCTATGCCAGCTGGGGAAAGAAAAATCTTTGTTGCTGTGAGCTCCTTAAATCTTCAACTGAAACAAGGATATGAGAGGCTGAGGCTTCAGCTCGGGTTAACTTCTCTATGGCTAACAATATATTCCTCTCCTTTGCAGTGGGTCTTCCTAACATCCTCTTGATCACAGGATCTCTAGTTCTGCTAGTTGCAATAGCAGTCTCTGTAATACTTTATCAGTCCTTCCGAGTTGATATCGTCTTATTGTATCGGGAGGTATTTCAGCCCTACTCAGTCAAGGATGGTGAGTAAAAATGGAACAAGAAAGTTTAAAATAGGGAAAAAGACAAATCATCTGGAAACTGATTTATTTGATAGTTTCTTACTAATTCATATGACACCTGAGCCTGATCCTTTGCTTTCTCATAGTTTCTGAAATCATTTAGATAAGGGGGGACAGACATAGCTCTGGTGGTGCCTTACATACCCTTGTTTCATGGGTTCTTTAGTAATGTATTACATAAAACAAGGATTCAGTCCTGGTTTCATATATTTCTAACAAAATATTTGCCAAAATATTGAATGACAGTGAAAGTCTGATTTATAGTGCTATTAACTGTGCTTGTTAGGTGCTCTCTAAAGCAAAGGATCCAGCCTGCTGGCTAATCTATTAACAGGCATGTGTTAGAGCAATACAGTTTTTACAAGCCAAAGAGAAAGGTACTAGTGTTGTGGAAGACAATTTTGGGTAGAGTACATCCCATCTAACTTTAGGGGTGGACTTCAGCTCAAGATTCAGACATCCAAATTAATTTGCAAACAATGAAGGTGCACATGTGCAAATTCCAATAATTGACATGAAACCTGGAGACCTGGGGCTGGGTTCAACTGTCTATCTGCAAGCAACTAGTGCCGCTGGAGCTCCCTTGGGACTTAGGAGACAAATTAACCCCTCTGCAGTGGCAGCTGATACTGTATGGTACATGGTTTTAGGTGTTCAAATCCAGCTCCTCATCAATGAAGTCAACTGAGCTAACCAGACACTGGGACCTTGCATCAGTGGTCTAAACGTGGTCATACAGAGTCATTTGGGATGGCTGAAAAACTGGACACGTAACACAGATCTGCCATATGTTGCAGACTTCTGAAACCTGAGATAGCAACAAAAGAAGATATATGATCATCTCCACTGGAAATCAACATTTGGAATTAGAAAACAAATGCTGTAAAGGAAAATATATTTGAGAGAAATGAAGAAAAGGGCAAAAGAAATATTTGACTTTGTACTTGGTTCTGACTGTAAGACTATTTCCTGAGTAACAGAGCTTTTCACTCAGAAATATGATATGTTGTGGGAGTGATGAGTAATTTCTTCAAGGAGGAAGAATTCAAGTGTCTTGAAGGATGAAGGCTGTTAACAGCCTATTGTATCACTGGAGAAAATAAATGCTGAGCTTCATCTCTATTTCATGCTAATATGCACTGATCAGTGCATATTTCTTACTCTATATACTTTGGGATACAGCCTCCACAATACAAAGTTTGGGTTTGCCAAAGTTACAAACACACCGGACACGACACTTGAGCATGGAAAACACCAAATCTGCACAGTCTCTAATTTCCAAACATGCACCCAATGATATCCACTATTCAGACTAACAGGAACTTCTACTTAGATCTACTTCAAAGACTGATATTTTTACTTATCTTCTAGCTTTTGCAGTAGACAGTTCTAATTCATGTTACCACAATACGCTTTCCTCTTTCTTTGCCTTACAGATGGGAAGATTTATGATGCATATGTAATCTACCCCAGAAACCATACCAATGAAGCTAGTTTTGTGGAATATTTTGTTTATCAAATCATGCCAGATATTCTAGAAAATGAATGTGGCTATAAACTCTGTATTCATGGGAGAGACATATATCCTGGAGAAGGTAAGTTTCAGATCAGATAACGCACTGAATGACTTGTGAAGCTTGAGCAAATTGTGGTTCTAGACCCACTTAGGGGTACAGGGGGTCTCTTTATGTTCTTGAGCTTGCTGCTCATTTCCTCAGCAGCTGCTCTTTCAGTCAGGGTGACACAATGACACTGTGCTTGGTGGTGTGCTAAGAAGAGCAAGCTACAGGGCAGGAGTTCAGGTTGCTTATTGTCTTCTTGGGTCATACAGGAAATGTGAACCCAAGTGTGACTTTTAAATATATATCTGTTCCTTCAGTAGAGTAACTCTGCACAGGCATTATCTGGGCAAAGCCACAACAAATCTGTATATGAGTAAGTCTACAAGACATGGAAGAGGAGAAAACCACAAAATAAGTCCATTAATTAACCTTGCTATTATCACTTAGGGTTTTTCAACCTGTTTTGGCGGTGCTAAGAGTCACAGGAAGTTCAGTTTCTGTTCAGTGATGTGACGTACTTTCACTTCACATAATTTCCAGCACTAAATCATGGGAGCTGGTATTCTTTATTACAATTTCCTTGTCTTCCAGAATGGAATCATGTTAATTTACCTGTGCTAATCTCCATATAGACACCTCTAAACTCTCTTAGAATTGCTGTCATCTAGATGCTATCTGCTTTTCTCCAGAGATGACTCTTCTGTTTATCTTGTGCTCTGGTTGTTCTGTGGACCAGATCTTCTCTCCTTGTCCGTAAGCAGGCATGAAGCCAAAGCCGGCACATTTTCTGTTACATGTTTCTGAAATCATCTGCATTGAGCCAGTTGTCATTCATCTGCCCAGAGCTGGGTTGAGATCTCTGATGTCCTTCTCTTCTGGAGAGTAGCATAAGTACTGCCTGACCTTGGGAAAAGCCACTGCAACAAGCATGTAAAAGTAGCTATAAGAGTCATTAAGCCAGACCGTTCCCAGATCCAGAACAAGCAACTTACAATAGCTTACGAAGCTGTCAATGACCAAAACTTATGCCACTTCTTCAGGTAATTAGGGACAGTATGAGATTTTGTTATGAGACACTACTCTCAAACTGTGGTTTATGGATGGCAATCCTGAAGAAAACTGAGCATGGCGTGCAACTGGAGTGATGACTGTGGGACTAACAGGGGCCATAATGAGTTGGCTGAAAACAAAAATATTTTCACTGTACAAAGGCCCATAACAGAGGAGTGACAGACAGAAAACTCACAAAGCTAGCCTTGGACAGTGAGTAACATTGGTTTCACATGTTTAGTCTGATTTAATCAAAACTCTCAAAATGTCCCGAGCATTGACCATTATCCTTCTATTTCTCTTCCTGCCTACTTTCCCAGCCTTCTGCTTTTCTCTTCCTTGTCCACTTTCATGCCCCAAAATGTTTCCACTTGGCTGGAAAATTTATTCAGAATCTTCCTGCCACTGGGAACTCTTTAAAGTTCTTTGCTTCCAGGCAGATGGACTTTACCCATACATTCCCCACTCTTGTTTATCTTCTGACCTTGAGCCTTTCATTAGCAGATTTCCGGATCCAAAACCTTACAATTAAAATATGCTAAGAAGACTGAAACAGGAAATGCCACTTCAAGTTACTGTGATTCTTCCTGAACATCTATCATAACATTTAATGAATCATATTTTTCAGTGTAAAACTCCATGTATTTCCAGAAAAAAAATGCAGTGAGGATATAAAATGGAATTATTATTGCAAGGCATGTTTATGACTCTTAGTTCCAGAGCAAAGTTTTGTTACTTGAAACTTGTGTTGTTGCAGTAAAAAAGAAAGTTAAACAATGATTCAAGTGATAAACAGCACTGCATAGCTGTTGGACTCCCATTATGCTTCCTTGAACTAGCATTCTTTTTGATTCCTGGTCTTACTGTTTAATGGCATTTTCTACAACCTAATGGTTACCTGAAGAGGTGCAAATGCAAGTACTACCCAGCAAATCAAAAGCTTTCACCAACATCACCTCCTACTCCATCCTTCTCATGGTCTCATTGTCCTGCCAACTGCATTCTTTGCTGCAGAATCTAACAAAACATCTTTGGAGCTGCTGTATCTGTAATAGACAAAACCATGAAAAAACAACAAAGGAATGGACATACTTCAGTCGAGCAATGTTTTGTGTAGCCAAGTGCCCTATCTTCAGTAGTGGTCATGGGTAAAGACTGGAAAAGACTTTAAGAACAGGGCAAGCTTACTCTATACTTCCACTAAGGTACTCTCCCAGCACTTTGTGGACTTCAGATGCTCTAATTTTTGTGTGTAGCATCTGTTGATGGATTTTTCTTTCACAATGTTTTCTGCCACTTTTAGAACTCACATAAACTTCTAATATTCATGAAACATGTTGCAATGAATCCCTCAGTTAAAGTATTTACAACATGTAAACCCATCTTTCCTCAAGTATGGCTTCAGAAACCCAAATGGAGAAGGGAATACCTCCCCAAGTCCATGGTCTTTCAGTTCTGAGCACAACCAACTGCCCCTCAAAACTAATAAAGGTGCTTTTTTTAAAAAAGTGGTGTTATTTTGGCAATTAAACATATGACACTAGCTGCTTACCTTATTTTTTTTTCACCCTCCAAAGGATTTATTCTCCTAACATAAGGAAAACTTCATTAAAAATTAGAAAATGTTTGAATTGGTGAACATCACAGAAAGGCAAACTCTTTTCATTTAATACTCTCAGAGACAAGAAACAGGACAGAGAAGACATTGAAAAGGTTCTCTTCCTGATTCAGGAGATGAAAAAGCTGGGCCTCTCGGAATGAGAAGACCCTCGCAAAGGGCTGGTAGTCCCCAGCAAAGGAATAGAAGGTGCATATGCAGCTGGCTGATGACTTCTGCAAATCAATGTCTTTGTTAAATAGTTGATACATTGAATTTCCTTAGCTCAGCTCCTATCTCCTTTCCTTTGGCCCAGGATGACATGCTCCCACTGAAACAACTCCAGTTTTCGTTCTATAGACCACAGGAAAATCTTCTAACATGGGCAAGCATTTCACCGGATGGGCATTCATCTGCAATCATCCTCCTGTAGACATCACACAGGACACTGAAAAAAAGCAGCTCCTGGAGGCCTGATGTGGAGCTTTCCAAGCTGGCCCAGAAGTTTCTCACATAGCATGAGTTTGTGAGGTTCAACACCTCCAACATCACAGTCCTAGTTGCAGTTGATCAAGTCTCCCTAACATTGTAGTGGGAAAGAAAAACACCTTTAGTCGTGCTGACACACAAATGCCCTGAAAGTATGGATCCACCCCCAAACCCATGCACAGGTTAGTGTATAAATTAGCCTGCTATAGCTCAGAAGAATGAATACTCCCTCTGCCAGTAAGTAAGTCTCTTAGAAGTAAGTCAACCAAAAGTTTCCAAATGATTCATTTTCATTGGGAAGTATTGCAGGATCAGTCTGTAAAGCACCAAACTTGATAGAACATCTTTCCTTACATGGAGACTATTGATTAAGCACAAATTTGACATGATCCAGATCTCCTGAACTTGACCTTAAGTTGCTGGATTAGAAATTCCTAATAATTAAGAGCAGTGGAAATATTAATGTTTCAACCAAAGAAAACATTGGAAAGGAAAGCTTTTTTGGTTGTTGTTGTTGTTGGGGTTTTTTTTTTGTTTTTTTGTTTTTTTTTAATTATTATTTTTAGGCTCATTTTCTGCTGAATAAACAGTACCAAACTGAAGCGAGATGGAAGTTATTTCTGGTTAAAAAACAAAGAAGATGAAATGCCTGAACACAAAAGAGTTTATAAAAGAAATTTCAGGGTCTCATAATTTTATTGTAAATTCCTAGATACAGCCAGTGCAATTGAGAAGATGATGCAGAAGAGTAGACGGCTGATCATCCTTCTAACACAACAGCTCATTAATTCTAAAGAACCTGCTTATGATCAACATATTGCTTTATACAATGCCCTCATTCAAAATGACACAAAGGTGATTCTTCTGGAAATGGAGACAATTGGGAATTATGAGAAGCTTCAAGAATCTCTTAAATTTATTATTAAGCAGCAAGGTACCATCAAATGGAAAGAGCAACACACTGTGCATCCACAGTCATCCAATTCTAGGTTCTGGAAACAGGTGAGGTACCATATGCCACTGACACTGAAGTCCTCATACTCAGATAATGCTGGGTGAAACATCTGTGGAAATACTGATGTACTAACAGGATGGACCACATGCCTGCAGCTCTTCCTTTCCTCAGGTACACGATTTTACAGTCTGGAAGTCTGGCTGTGGTTTTGGACTTTTTTTCAGTCCTTCGATTGAGTAACAATAAGATAAACTGATGGAAGAGGTCTGGGGAACTGAAGGAAGTTTTTATAGGTGTGGTAGTTCTGTAAATAAAGCATTCTAGGCTGTGTGCAGAATTGTGCATGTCACGGGAAGCAAAATGTGCCCATACTCTTCCTATGTATAGTTGTACATATAAATGAAAGCTAAATGTCCTGCAGGTTTGCTTTACCTTTCTAATACAGTTCATCAAACATAAATGCCTTCTGTATCATTTGACTAGAAAGCATGATGTGTATTATGTAAGTAGAAAATATGATGTTGTGCTCTTTAAATATTAATTCCACCACGTATTCTTTTTTAATTCTATAGCAACAATAATACCATGAGATTCTATATTTCCTTAGTATGGATGCTTCAGCAAAGGCTCTTCTGAGACTGATGTGAATACAGCATGTAAAAAAAATTAGCACTGTTCAGGGAAATAACACACTAATATATATATGCATATGTGGGGGTTTTTTATACGTATTTTAATGAATATATTAAAATGAATCTCACACAAAGGGGAAATTTTAAATACTTAAATTACAGCAGACTCTGCTATTATTGATGTTATTGTAATCTCTGGATTGAAATAACATTTTAAAATTTAGGGTGTTTTTTGTACACTAATGACATTCTTTATGCTACTGAAGAAAAAGAGACCACATTTTTCTAACAGGTAGTGTTAACTCCTCCCCCCCACTTTCTTCTGATAGTGAATACCCTGAGATGCAAAGGTCAGAGCCGAATCTCCTCCTAGGTCAGGGGAGTATGAACAAAATATGTTCTAGTAGAGATATCCTTGCAAACTTTAATGTTCTTAGCTTCTTACAAACAGGGTTTTTTTATTGTTGGAGTATGCTTGGTTTTGAGCTTCAGGCCTGCTACAGAGATGGACTTAGAAAGTGAAAATTAGATGAGAACACATAATGTTACCAAGTCCAGGCATACATAACAGGCAAGTCCTTTTCTTGTACTGTAAGATTTTATTGAATGTGGATCTTCAGACTTATGGCTAGCTATTTGGAATAGGAAAAATGTGTATTCAATATATGGATAGATTTTTTTCAATATGAAATTAAAAGATCAATGACAAACTAAACAGCTTTTCATGGATGAGTTATATTTTCAAGTGTTCATCATTCAATTCAGCACAACTACAATATATCTACTATTGCATTTTATTATTGCTTTGATTGATCGTATGCATTGTTGGGCCTTGTTCCACAAGATCCCTCTGGATAAACCTCATTGTCTCTACGGAAGCTTCACAAAATGTATTAATGCCAATGTAAGAGAGTAACATTTCTTCTCACAGAAAAAATACTAATACTAGGGTATGTGTAAAGTGGGGAAGACTGTTGTTTTTTCACTATGAAGATTTTTCACAGCAGCTTCTGAGCAAGGCAGAATATTAACTTCCAAGATTATGACAAGATAATTTTTTAATTGAGTTTGAGTCCTGCACACTTAACGAGGAAGAAAGGATGATAAAGAGGTGTCTTAGAAACAGAAAATCTGGGACAAATTTTGAAGCTGGAAAGGGATAAGAGGAGAAGGTATAATGATCAAGTTCATGGGGTCAGCAATGGATCAAATTAATCTGAAACATCGTGATATCTCATTGACTTCTGTCAGCCAGGCATGTAGTTATGATGGTGAAAAATAAACTCACTAAATGGGTCTTGTGGGGACAGGCCTTTTGTGTCAAGCCTCATGGTCAACCAAGAAAAGAGAAGAAAACCATCTCATGCAAAGTCAGACAACTCTTACTGTGGTTTACAAGCAGTGAACAGTATGGCTTTGGCAGAAAGAAAAGGGGCAAATTCTGAGAGTGGCAAAGAACTTTTGCAGAACCTGGGGTGAGTATGTGACTGTAATAATGACAAAAAATGCCGTAGTTGTCACTTCTTTTTGTATTCCTTGGTGGTTAGTAAAGAAATCTGAAATATGCATTAAAATTAATGTATTTCTACAGATGTTATCACGTTTGTAGTGTTGAAGAGAAAACACAAAAAGAGCTGTGGTCTACTTTTCCAACATCATTCCAACATCAGAACTGCTGAGGCCACACCTGGAGTCCTGTGTCCAGTTCTGGGCTCTTCAGTAGAAGAGAGACATGGACAGAGCGGAGAGAGTCCAACGAATGGCCACAAAATTGTTGAAGAGATTGGAGCATCTCTCCTGTGAAGAAAAGCTGAAAGAGCTGGGACTCTTCATCCTGGAGAAAAGAAAGCTCCCATCTGAAGGGAGGGTGAAAAGAAGAGGGAGTGAGGCTCTTGATGCCTGGTGACAGGAACAGAGGTGACAGGCACAACCTGAAACACAGAATGTGCCCTCTGAACACTAGGCAACATTTTTTTTTTTACAGTGAGGGTGACCCAGCACTGGCACAGGTTGCCAAGGAAGTTGTGGAGTCTGCATGCTTGGAGACAGTCAAAAGCTGCCTGGACATGGTTCTGGGCAACAGGCTCTAGGTGGCCTGTCTTGAGAAGGGAGGTTGGACTAGATAACCTTCAGAGGTCACTTCCAACCTCAACCATTCTTTGATTCTGTGATATGGGACTTACAAAGGATCTAAATTTTCAAAAACATGTTTTTAAAGAAAATTGATGGTTTTTACAGTAGACAGTCTGCCTTAGTTGAATAACAGAAGGACAATATGCCCTGTGCAAAACCTCTCTCACTATAGAAATCTCATGCAAGAATCAGCTTGGATGCTTAAACTACACCGATCAAAGATAATTTTGTTGCTGAATTAGAACTTCCATGTAGAGATTTAATGCCCTTTAATTTCTGCCCTTTGCTTCCCTGGTCATGGTGTCTCGAGGGACTTAGGAAAGCAGATATACTCTCACTTGTTAGTAGAGCAGAGTCTTCATGCCATCTAGTGGATGAACAGCCATTAAGAGATTCTGACCAGCTAGAAAACTGTCTAACAGTATTAGAATCAAACACAGTGAGATTTTCAGGGTGTGCATACTGCTATAATCTCCCGAAACCCATACAGTGTTACTTGTAAGCAGCGTCTCAGAATCTGACACTGAAAATACAGCGCTGAGTTTCTTATAATCTGTTCTGAAGGAACAGAAGTGTCTCCTTGCTATGTAACTGCAGTCACTCAGAATTATGTCCCCAGTTGTAAAATCTTATCTCTGGATACCTCATATCTGAAAAGTATATGCTGCATTGCTGACAAGAAAGAAATAACAATGAGATAGGAATAAGTATTGACTTAACTGACACTGGTGAAGCTCCTGGTGAAGTTCCTGGTGACTTCCAAGGTATGAAAACCAGCTCCTACTAATATGAAGCAGGATAACTGCAGACAGCATATAGAATATACTGTCTTCCCCACCTATGAATTTAATATACATTAGCCCTTTATGTGAACATACTTAATGGTTTGACCTTGAGGTCTCCTATACCGCTGAGATTCGATCTTCCTACAGCTCAGTGAACCATGACCCCTGCTGGCTTCTACAATTAAATCACCGTCCTGAAACGCCAGCCGAGCTATTGCTCCTGCCACATGCAGGGAAAGAGTTTTACCTACATTTTCTCTACATGGTTATGAAGCCCAAGAGACTGACTACCAGAAGGAAGTTAGAAATTTTTGCAGCAAGCTATTTTTTCTAGTGTATGTAACATTGATTTCTTACAGCATTGGACAAACGTATGCTTGGAAGATATAATGTAAAATTGATAGTGTATTCTACTGAAAAATGGTATATGTACAGCTTTCAAGGGTTGAAAGGGTTGAAAAGCTACAGCTGTTTTGTTAGAAATGTGCTCATGTGTTCCCTTTTCCCACTTTAAACCATGAGCTACATGCCTGAATGAAAGATAGAATTTATTGTATAGCAATTTATCCTTTAAAACTGTTTCCAGTCTTTATAGATTTCCTGGGAAGATTATGAAGCAATCCTCCTTGAAGCCATTTCAAAGTGCACAAAGGAGAAGAAGGTGACTGGATTTACAAAAGTCACATCATGTGTATCCAGCTGTGCTGTGGACAATGGGAGAGCAATAGATGCTGCATACCTTGAGCAAGGCCCTGACACAGTCTTTGTTGGCGAGATACAGATAAGTGGACAAAGATGAGTGGAAAAACAGTGGGACTGAAGTCCATGCAGGATCAATGTGTTGTGATCAGCATACAAACTTCAGTTCACAACAAATTGCTAGTAGAATCCCTCAGGGACTGATATTGGTTGCACTACTGTTTAGCACTCTTATTAATGACCTTGATAATGGGACAGACTGCACAATCAATAGATTTTCAGACAGTAAACCAAATTGGGGAGTCATGGAGCACAGGGTTGTTGTTTTGGACAACAACAGGCTGAAGAAATTGACTGATGGGAAACTCACAGGGTTCAACCCAAGGCACACACAAAGTGCTGCATCTTGGATAGAATAAACCCATACAACAACACAACCTGGAGGTCAGCCCAACATGAAGTAGCCTTGCAGAAAGACAGGGGATGTCCTGGTTGACACTAAGGTAAACATGAGTTAGCAGTGAATCCTTGTGACAAAGACGACCAACTGCACCCTGTACCTTACTGATGAGAGTGTAGATGACGAAAGTAATTGTTGGTCCCTCCAGTAGGAGCGAATCACTGACATACTGGATTTAGCCCAGGAGAAGACCACTAAGAGCACAGGAACAGAGGGAGAGGACAAGAGGTCCTGTTTCTGTCTACAAGAATCTAGTGCAGGGGTGTCAACCTTTATACAGTCCTAAAATTACATTTGACCCTTTGAAGGCAACCGCAAGGCTGATGTGGCCCCTGGTGAAAATGAGTTTGACACCCCTGACCTAATGGAAAGATACAGAGAATGGATGGAGCCAGACTCTTCTCAAATGAGAACATGGGAAATTTACATTACATATTAGTAAAAAAAAAATTCACCATATGCATAGTGAAACACTGGAATATGTACCCAGAGAGTCTGGGGGAATCTCCATCCTTGGCCTGAGCAGGAACCAGACCTGCTAACCTTCAGAGGTCTCTCAGCCTGAAGTTTTCTGTGTTTCTACAATGCAGAGGAAAAATTTAAATGTGCAACTGGCATATTTTAAAAATTCTGAGAAACATCTGAGGCTCTAATAGACATGTTACCAAAGAACCCGTATTTTTGACGTCAGGGACGGATAATTTTGAAAAAAACCCTATGAAATATAACTTAGCCTCTGCTAAGAATTAATATAACTGGCATACAGAGATGACACAAGTAGATTAAAAAGGACTATTACCAGATAGAAGCAAATAGGTTTAGACCGTGGTTACAAGAACTGAATGTGTTGTTATTTATGATGGAAAGAGTTTCACAGTTTAGCTTTTCAGTTAGCATCTCTGTGTAGTGTATGTTGCATGGAAAGGAAGATGTGAAAAAACTGTGAGAAGTAACTGCTGTTCTCTAGCTGATCGATCAGGTGGTCAGAGTTTCATACAAAAATCTGTTTTTTCCATATTAGTGCAGACTTTCATTTTCATCATGGCATTATCATAATGAAAATTTGAGCTGTAATTATTTTCGATTGAGTTACTTCTCTCTTATGAGGCTATTACTTCTCCATTAAAATTGTATTAGTCTGAGGACTAAAAAGTGTAAACTTTTTTCTCCTTTCATATGCATTCACATATTTCAGAGCTAGCTGAGACATTAATGGAAAGGACTAATTGAAACAGTACTTTCTACAACACAGATGAAAGTTCAGAAACTTGTGAGTATTTCAAAAGGGTATGGAAGTAAGCATGAATGTGAGAATAGATCATGGAAAATCTTGTTGTTTCCAAAATGTCACTGTTAAGACTTAGTCGGTCAAACTAAAAAGCTAATGACATTTTACTTTACCATTTGTTGGCTACTAAATTACTTTTGGACTGTCATGTAAAATCATTATCCTCTTTATGAAACATTCTTTCTTTAAAGTTTTAAAATCAGTCACTGAAGCATAAAACCAAAAACCACTGCAAAGTATCTTGCACACATTTTTAATGCAGTTACAGTGGGTCAGATTCTTGGTTGCACTAATTTATATTAGCAAATGGTCTGATTAATTTTATATACATCTTTTTTTTTTAATCTGTGATGAGGAAAACAAATGAGGTGAAACAGTAAAACTCTCCAGGGTTTCTTTGCTTCATCTCAGCAGTTAAATAAGCAAAGAAGACAGCTCTGTGGAATCTCTTCCTTTTTAGTGTAACCTGCTTGTTTTACCTCTGGGGACAAAAAAAAAAAAAGAAAAAAAAAAGGGGTAGCTGTTATCAAGCAAGTTTTGAACATGAAAGGGATGAATGACATGAAAATAAAACAAATCCTGAGGAGATGGGAGATGACTTTCCTGCCATCAAATAACTTTGTTTAGAAGTATAGTGAATAATTACACAGTACGTATCAAATAAACCATTCATGTGAAATAAACAGTAGCAAGCTTTCATTTTGTTAAGAACAGTACTTAAATAGGAAATATGGCTGTCTGAAATCCCTAATGAAAATACAGTTCCAATATATGAACTTTTGGCTGAAATGCAGGCTCAGCTACTGGCATGAGGGTTTATTTAAAAGTGAATGCATATACACGCTTTGCAGCAATGTTGCGATAAAAAGTTTCATGTCTTGAAAGCTTCCGTTACTTTCTCCTCAAAGTGGATGCTATCACAGAGAAAATAGTACTGAAATCAGGATATTTCTGCTCAAAGTACCATCAGATCACTTGTTTTGCCTTTTTTTTTCCCTGCAGATCATATGTTGAGGGGTGTAGTGTGTCCTGTGTGCATTTCTTCTTCTTCCTTTTTCTTTTTTTTTTTTTTTCTTTTTTTTTGTTCCTCTTTTGAGGTCTTTGAAGGATATCAGTATTTCAGGATACAGTTTATATCTTTGTACACCTTCATTCTCAAAATGGCCAGAGACGGGGGAGGAAGCTGTAGCAGAGATAAAAGTTGCTACATTTAGCTTAATATATGAGCTCCTAAACCTCCATCCTACTTCCATCACACTTCTTGGAAAAAGTCCCGCGATGGGCATTCAGCAGAAAAGCAGAGGAAGAGGCGTTTCGGCTCTAAAGGTGACTGAAGACATCACCAGTTACGCCTCTTTTTCCCCCGCAAGGTTGTGAGAGGGAAGACCCACATCTCCTAGAAGAGTTGATCTTCACTCCCTTTGCTCGTGGCGGGGTAATCTCTCGGTTTCACCCACGACCAGGTGACAGCACAGCACTCTTGGTCAGACCGGTCACATTTCGAGCCGCCTTCACCGCGCTGCTGCCCGGCCCCCGCTGCGGCACCGGGCAGCGCTTCTTTCCAGCGAAACTGGAAAGCGACCCCGCGGCCCCCGCGCGGGTCACGGCACCCGGGCACAGGAAGGGGCGGTGCGGCGCGGAGAGGAGCGGAGCTCCCGCCGAGCGCCCCTGCCAGGTAGGGTCCGGGGGCAGCGGGGCGGCCAGGGGAGGACAGAAGTAGGGCAGGCGGGCTGAGGAGGTGATGTCTAGGTGCAGGCAGCTCCTTCTTCCATCCCTCGGAGGACCTGAGCGCCTGTGATCAGGGTATCTCTGCGAGTGTGCGAGTGTGTGTGGGGAGTCCCTCCCTTGCCTCGCCAGCCCCATCCTTCCAGCCCCGCTCGGACAGCGTACTAGGGGGCGGCAGTCCCCGCCTGTCCCTCAGTCCTGCCTATCCCTCGTTCCTGCCTATCCCCAACCCTGCCTATCCTCAATCCTGCCTATCCCTCGCTCCTGCCTATCCCTCAGTCCTGCCTGTCCCTCGGTCCTGCCTGTCCCCAACCCTGCCTGTCCCCCCCAGCCTTGCTTTCCCCGCCGCGCTTCCCCTGCCCACTGCGCTGCGCCGCGCTCCCCCGAGATGCCTGTTTCGGCACCTCTCTCCGATTCTCTCCCCGGCCCGTGATATACTTTTTCTTTATTAGAGAGTTACCATAAATAATTAGCTCTGAAAAGGGCTGATTTCAACACACAGCCCCTCACTGGCACTGCAAAGTCGTCCTCGGTACTTTCCCTCACACCTAGGTGGTTTGGGAGCACGACAGGCTCCTTAAAGTGCTATTGTACATAGTAGCAGCAAAAGAAGATTCCTAAAACATTTGTGTGCTAGCTGTCAAATGCCTCATTTAGAAAAGTTAATACTTGCAATTTGTTATTACTTCTCCATTAACGCTTCTAAAATTAATTTCTCACATCTACCTTTTCCATTTTCTTCCCTCCAGTCAACAGTCCATGAAATAAGAAATTCCACTCTTCTTTTTCCAGGAGGTTTTCCAGACTGAGTTGTCTATGTATTTACTCACTTATCAAGAGAGATTACTCAGTGATGAACTAGGTTCAGAAGATTTAAAAGTGCAAGGTGTAACTCTGGAGTTCCAAAGACTGCCTTTGAGTCAGCTTTCCACCTGGCAAGACTTGCATAGTGAGTAAACAACTTCACTTGTGTTGTTTGAAATGAAGATGGATTTTCATTTTAACTAATAAATAGCAGCCCCATCAGAATGGTGTTTAGACCTAGTATGGTTAAGGCAACTGTTCGCTAGACCTTTTCGTTTCCTTTGTGAATATTACATGAATTATTGCACTGTATGGTCGTATTTGAAAAACACTTAAATTCCACTAGAAGCCATCCTTAAAGAGGTAAAATGAGTACTTTCCTCCCTTGACTCTAAAATATTTGTTCAAAAAGTCTGATGTTCAGAAGAATCTGTTGGTTTTTAAAAAAGGAACTAACAACACTTTGGGACCAAATTCAGGTTTCCAAAAGTGTCAATCAAAGCAAGTTACTTGACAAAACTGAGGATCACATCGATGTACCAGCCCACTTTAATTCCAAAATCTTCTGGTGATTCCAGGAAAGTGAGGAATAATTATAATGATGCAAAATACACACAATTGTCTAGTTGGTGAGGTATCATTAATGCACTTAATGGAACTTTAACCTTTAGTTTGTTTAAAGATTTTGTTGGCCTCACAATGGTGCAATGATTGTAAGAACCCCATTTTTCATTATTCAAATTCCATCTGTGGCTTTAAACATGTAGGAAATTTGAAAAAAAAAAACATGCTTAAAACTATTGTCACTTTAGGCCTTGTAGACAAGTTTTTTTATACTTTTGTTGTTGTTCTTGTGGAAACTGTCATTCCTCACTATTGCCATAACATCTTGCCTATGGAGTATTTCTGTAGTCCTTTCTTAGGCAGAGAATTCTTGCCTTCATTTTACAATATCTCTCTCTTTCTGAAAATGAAAAATATTGTTTTGTTCCTTGAAGAACCTCTTTATATAATTTCCCAAAACTTTTTTTTTTTTTCTTCCCCCAGCCAGTACTCCTAATGTTTCATCAAAGACTATGCAAACCATTTGACTCAAATGTAAATACTGTTAGCCTGGAGTGGAACAATTTGATACAAATTGACCAGACTCAACAGCAGTGTGATAGTAAGATTAGGGACATGTGTTTTTCTTGATAATAGTAGCCACTAATCTCAAACCTGGTAATCACGAAGTATCTTGCATTATACTGTATTCTTTAATCTCTGTTAAAAAAATGAAGGGTTCTGCTCCGCATTCATTAAAACTTCCACTATATGCTGATGTGACATGCCAACAAAGAATGTGATTTAGAATTAAAAATCTGGTGATAAATGATTTTATCTTGATGTAGTGGATCATAGTTTCATAGTCTGCAACAACTGTATTACTTCTGGATGTGGTAGGGTGAAAAATGAAAAGTAAAATCAAGAAATGAAAATAAAGAGAGAGGCCCTTCTTTCCTTATAAAGTGTAGCAGTTTGAATCTCGGTATGTACAAGGGAACTGAAAACAGATCTGACAAGTTTACTATATGACCCTTTAAAGTTACTTGCTGCAGTACTCAGCATCCAGCTTCTTTTAGCTGCTTTCTAAATTGGGATCTGCCTACCAGTCAATCTGAAAAAGGGGATGTGAAACAGTTCTTTCATTTCTTTACAGTGATTCATGGGATGATGAAATACTTGTAATGAACTAGGGAGGATGATAAGAGAGGGAGAGCAGCTACACATTTTGATGCCATTCTGGAATACTGCTGGAAATGCAGTAGCCTCCTGCCTCTGGCTGCTTTACATCATGGGAATTTTCTGACTGTAAATCTCAGGGTAGTCTCTTACAACAGTAAGTATATACTTTCTCAGATTGCAAGAAGTTTAGGTAATAAAACTAACCAAATAGAATTGCTAAGGCAATTACTTTTGGCACCTCTCTGTGAAATACGTCTCGTCTGTGTGTGTCCCATTTGTCAATGCATGTTTGGGTCAGTGACTAAGCCAGGTTGTCTGTCTTGGCTGCAGAGTTTGATCTGAGCTTACTATGCACCTAATCTGTCTATTTGTAAGCAAAACTGAGGCATAGTCTTAGGATTGGCTCTGCCTTTGGTTTCCAGTTAACCCACTGTTGTGAGGAACTCAGAGAAGATACTCCACGCTGGTATTATTTAGTGCTGTTTTCCCTTTACGTTTGAAAACATAGTGGACTGAAGATAAAGCAATTGAATATGAGTTGCTTCATCTTCTCCCCCTCAGTGGAAATGCTAGTACTCTCAGCTGCTGCTTATTGGTTCCATAGACAAGTGTATGACAAAATTGTAGACCTTGTTCCCCAACAGGCTCAAAATTAGCCATCGAGATATCAAATATATCAACATTGTGCTGTTCTCATTGGAGGCAAGGGAGGTTTTTATTAGCTGTTTCTATAAGGTTCAGTCTTGCAAAATTTATACTCTATGGAGAAAAAAAGCACTGTAATATCCCATGGTAGTCATCTACTGGCTTGGGATCTAAGTTTGAGAACTTCTATAAGATTGTTAGTTTAATTAGAAATGTGAAATACATCTAGTGAACAAGAAAATGGGGGAAGGAAACTCTGCAGTGCTTTCTGAATTTAAAATAAACATTTCAAGAAAAATCAAGATACATTATGTGATGTATGAAAATAGTTGTTATGATAACATTGTCTAACTTTCCATTTGGAAAACCCTCTTCAGTGCCAGGCAATAGTTACACTGCTCACATGCTCAAAGGAATCTGTTTCACTGCACTTGTGATGAATTTTGAATCTGTTTTTCTTAAGCTTTCAGTACAAGCAAGAACTTGAAACTTCAGTTTCATTTTTTTGGAAAAAAAGTGAGAAGTAACTCAAGAAAATGACTCTGATGATTTTTTTTTCCATCTTTATAATTCAATGTGCTACTGGTAAGTATAATTCCTCATTTCAACAGTAGAAGCTTCAAAATATTTGCTGAATATGTGACACCTTCTTGACAGTTGCTTACAGTGGGGAAATGTTGTGTTTTGCAGCTAAACAAAAACAATAATATTAAAAGTTTTGGCAATTTCAGCCCAGCTCCAGACTTGGGAAATTTGATTCGAAATACCCAAATTATGAAGTAAAAAGAGCAGAAATGCTACCTGGAAACACCTGATGATGTTGTATGGGAGCATGGCTGTATGAAGAGCCACAGGAAGGAACAGAATGAATCTGCTGCTTTTTGTGCCATTCAGAAGTGTGGTCACAATTGTTGCTAAACAATAATAATCTCTGAGAACCTCAGGAGGAATAGAGACCAAAGGCTTATTTTATGCCTGACTATTAATGCTAGACCATGGCCACTTGTCTGTAGTTTTTATGACTTCTGTAAGCAAAGGTACATTTGGGAAATTTGATTGGAAAAGCAGACTTTGAGACTAAATTTTACACAAATAATCTCATTCCAAGGCACCTTTTCTAAAGAGATCTGATTTTTTTTTTTTTTTAAGAAATATAACCATATAATCACTTAGTTTTAATTCAGAAGATAAGGAAATGCGGATTTTAATCTATAGTATCTCTACTTATATGGTACCTGACCAGTTCTGAGGATTAGCCATATTTGACAAGTCAAACCATATGTAAAAATTTATCCTTTTCCCTTCCACTTGTGGCCACTTCTTTACTGTAAAGTGAGGCCAGATTCTGCCATTTGTGTCCGTTTGATTTTGACACTCTTGGACCCACATGAAAGAATCTTAGGGAAATGTGAGGTTTTTCATGCTCCTTTTCCTTCTGTTTTTCTTGGGTGAGGTAGAATAAAGACTTGGAAAACTGTATTTTTAGACTGAAATAAATATTACTGGAATAATACATACTGCCAAACTACTCTGCTAAAGGAAACTCACTTTATAAAAGACCAGTGGCACAGCAAATCACTTTAATGTCAAGCTAATGTAATTTTCTGAAAGGAGCACTTGGTTCCCTAATGTATCTTTTTCTTGACTTTCTCTGAAGAGAAGCTGTGTCCGCTTCGTACCTCCATTGATGTACTGGAAGGGGAATATTTTTTCCTCTGTTATCTTGAGTCAAGGCAAGAACATTTTCAGGAAGAAGCATACACAATAAACTGGTACAAAGAAAACGCTGGAAAGCAGCAACTGATAAAGCAAACACACAGAAATGTTTCCCAAAAGAATTTTCTGGAGTTCTGGCCAGCTGAACTCACTGACTCTGGGAGTTACTCTGTCACTCACAGGTGGGTACCCAAGCGGTGGGTGAATATCTTGCCTTCGCACTTGTCTCTGAAGAAGCTAATTCCTTTGTCTTGCTTTGTATGGCTACTGGCATCCACAAAAAGAAGGTGCAGGGAACTGCATTAACTCTGCTGTCATTTTCCGTATCATTTCGCAATAACCATACAGGCAGACCTATAATATTTACAGATAGCTATAGGCAGTTGCAGCTTTTAAAAAGTTCTGTAAACCTTTTGATAAGGCAGGTAGCATTTCTGCTGGCTTGTGATTAATTACCTAAGCAAAATGAATGCTGGGTAACCCTTCCGTCCACTGCCAAGTGAAAGGAAACATTTGCTTGTCTTCTCCACCAGACTTGTTCTTCCTACTGTGTTGAGTGGGTCTCATGCTAGGAGGCAGCCAAGTGGTCTAATTGTATATAAAGTAACAAACAGAGACAGGCATAGCTGAACTCTGGTTTCTGTGCAAACAGAATGTGTTAACATTAGATAATACCTGACATAGGCTTGGTTGTTGTCATGGACCTTTACTTTTCATGTCTAGTCTGAATTAGGCTTTAAATTCTAGTCTTATTGATGGCCTTGATCAGTTGTCTATATGGTCACTTCACTAAATATAGTGCTAAAAAGCTATTAAATCTAATAACTCGCTCTACTGCCAGCACCTAACCAGGCTATAAAATGCATGCTTTTTGGCATGGGGAAGGATAGGTGTAGAGCACACCTGAATTGCCAGGCTACTGAAGGAGGTTGTTGTAAGAAGTCTAAAATAAAGGACAAAAGAGAGGAAAGCTGTGATAACGCCACTTTAATTCACAATCCTTGCAGTTTTGTGATTATTTATTTTAAGGACTTGGACTAATGACAGTAAATCCACAGTAAATTACAACAACTCTGTAAGATGAATATGAAAAAAATGTAAACTTCAAAACTGATGGATACAGCCTAATGTATAGAAGAAGGAGATGACAAGAAAGGACCTTAAGTAAAACTACTAGGATGAAATTTGTTAAAATAAGTATCTGTTGGAAAACACAAAAATGTCTGAATCCTTTGTGAAATGTCTCGATTTGCTGATTTGCTTAAGCAAGAAACTCAGACAGAAGGTTTTGTGTGCATCAAAGCATTCATTTGGAAGTAAGAGTTTTGATTTTCTGCTTTTTTGTTTCATTTTCTAAGACTACATTATGCGACTACATTTTAAAACTCAGTTTTGAAAGAAAGCATTTATATTTTGGAAAAAAAAAAGGTTTCTTAACTAGAATAATATATTTTGACAAGTCTGAAATGACCTTTTTTTTTTTTTTTTCCCCAAAGTATCTTTTGGGTCCATACAGATACTAATTTTTTTGTTAGGATCAGAATGAAGGCACATAACATAGATAGCTAAAGCATATGTATGTTTGTGTTGATGTGTTCGTGTGTGTTTGTTAGTATAGTAGACTTAGGATATACATTCAGGAATAAACATCACACTTAAGCCTGAGTGTCTCCATCTGCAGCAACATTTCTTGAAAACAAAGACTTTCATATCCACTTGCAATGGGAGTGTTAAGCAGAAAAACCATGTCACACCTTTGGCAGGATTTCTAATTTGTGTGGGTTTTTTTCTTTACTTGTATCCTGTGGTTATCAAATGAAAAACCAGATTACAAGAAAGCAGGTCATTTGGGTGCTCTGTGTTTGTTACTTTGAAACTGAGAGAACTCAAAGGTTCCTGAAGAAAATGAAAATACAGAGATCCGTGATAAACACGATATGTCTTAAGATGCTAATACTGCTCACTTTTCCAAAGTGTTTAGAGCAGCTGAAAGCAGTGGGAACACACACACATTTAGAGTTCATACTGGAATTTGGAAAGCAGAGTGTCAGTTTCTTCCTGTAAATTGAAATGTTGAGATACGACCGGCTTGTTGCAATGAAATAGCTAACGGATGGCTTAGAATTGGTTACGTATCCAGTAAACTTGGTTGATATTCTCTAAGGGCTTTCACTTCCATGTAACCTCTCCACAGCCAAGCTATTTTTTTTTCCTTCTTGGTGGGTTTGGAGGGAGGGAAGGGGGGAAATTGAAAGGCTATTAAGCCACGAGTGGCTTTGTTCCTCAAAAATTACCATTAAAAAGTCTCAGCAAATGAAAGGCAGGGTAGAAATATAACAGCTCAGACACTAGCAGTTTAAACAGTGTAATTTAATGTACTTTTTTTTTTTTTTTTCCTGAAAATCATGTATATGGCAGGCAGCTAGAAATTGTGTAAGCCAAATTAATCTTAGTTTTCACAGGTGTGGTTTTGTCACCTTCCAGGGACCTGCTCCTTTCTAGACTTTGGCTCATTAGATGGAATATCATTACCCACTTCAGGTGAAATTCTCATGTTTGTTGAAGTGATTTCACCAAATATGATCACAGAAGAAAGCCTTTTTGGAGTGACAGTGCTGAGGAGAACATGTGGCTTTATTGATCTTTTTCTTCCATTTGCTGAATCTAGATAATAAAATAATATGTATTTTATGGCTAATTGCATAATTGCTTCTCCAGCAGTATTCAGACACTAGTGTGATGATCTAAAGAAGCACACAGAATCAGTGGAATTAATTGGATCTAATGTTTCTGTCTACATCTAAGATACTTATGTTAGGTACCTTTATTGCCGGGGGGAGAGAGGGCTTTCTGGGGCAGAGGTTACCTTGTCCTAAACTGAACACATAAAATAGGTCATGTAAACTGCACTCTAAAACGGTGACTATTGGTTGTGGTCCCACTGCTGACTGTGATTAGTAGCTCTGATTCAAATGAGTAAGTATGATGTTGAAGAATAGGTGAGATGGACTCCACCCACCATGAATACCCATATGAGTACATCTCTGATGGGGAAGTTTTGATAACATTTTTCCTGTTTATGACACCACAGTTAACTGATCGTGGAACCAAACCAGTATGTTTTGATTTAGTTAGCCAATTGCAATTTATGAGTAAAGAATATCTCAAGTGAGTAAGGAGAACAAGGAGCACCTGCGTGGGCTGAAAAATGGCTACAATGCAAAGAGGTTGAACAAAATACATAAATACTTCTGCTTGGGGAACTTCAAATGGAAAGAAACCCCAACCTAAAACCTCGTCTAAATTCATTATATAAATGAAGTCCTAATAGTTCTTCTGAGTCTTGTAAACAGTAAAAGGCATGTCAGTCATGAATAGCATTTAAGCTGATATGCTCATCAGGCTTGCTTCTCCTTTTCAACTGCTTTGTCCCCTTAGCCCTTCCCATCAAAATGAATTTTACCAGTTTCAGTTTTCCTGGGAGTGGTTTCTTTTCCTGTTCTTGGAGACAGAAAGAAAGATTCAAACATAATTATGAAGATATGACTGACACAGAAGGGAAATACTCTGCGATTGCTACTTTTACTTTGTCAGACTCTACTTGTTCAGTAAAAAAAGAGGGCTTTATGCAATAACTGAGAAATTTTACCCATTAACATATAGCAGCATATGACTTTCTCTTAAGCCCTAACTTTGTCAAAATCAGGCTACCTTTACCAGTCTTAAGCCAGAAGTCCTCCAGCTTCTTCTCCCTTGGTAGTCATGTATTTGGATGTATCTAGCAATGAAATTACTCACACCTATAATGTGATTCTTTAGAGGAATATTATGATAGAGCATTATAGATATCTGAATGAGAATGGTCAGCTCCTAAGTATTCAAAAGAAGCATTTTTGGAGCATATTCACCTGATCTTTTATAAATGCTGCATGGGACATGATGACTCTGCTTTAGAAGAGGTAGTACCTGGCTCTTCCAGTCAACCTGGTTTGGCCAGCTACTGTGTATCTCTGATCAGAGCAGACCAAAAGACAAAGAAATGTATCCTTTCCAAAATGCCTTATTTTGCAGACATGCTTGAGTCCATAAGTGATTCTGTAGTTCATGAGACTTGCATGATTCAGAAATATTTCCAAAATATCAGTGACTGCACAGGATACAACAATGAATAATACTGTTTTGTGAACAATAGCAGAGTTTCCCATCTTATCTTTGACATATTTTACAGTTATATTTTTCAGTTACTGCTTTAAACATTAGCAATGTATAGGAGATTAAACCTGCAAAATCACTAGCTTATTGAAGGTCTTAAAACTCTTTTATACTCACTTGTATCTATACATGATGCCACAGATTGTTGCATTCTTGTTCTGGACATTATAGTATATAGTGTCATATTTTATAGATAGAACTATTGTCAACTGTTTTATGATAGATGATTTAGTTTAGATAATCTATTTTGTCATGAGAAATAACATATACTTTTGGGTGGAAAAGTAATGAAGGGGAATATAAATAATTAGGTCACTGTAGATGTACTTTTTACTTAACAGTTACGTTAGAGACTTTCTTTGTGTTTTGTTGCACGACTCACTGAGTTAGATTCCTTTAAAAAGCTTCTACAACTGATTTTACTATTTTTTTTCATAGCAATGGAAAACAAAATTTCACAATTCAAAAGTGGACCTTGAATGTACTTGAAAGAAATAAAAGCAGCTGTTTCAACAGAAATCATTTAACCACAGAAACTAAAAATGCTGGAACTGGTTATTCACTGAAATGCAGTGATTTGTCTGTCAATGAAAATGACAGCATAACATGGTACAAGGTAATTAGTGAAACAGTGTCACTCAAATAATTTGCTATAGAAACTTCTTGAACCACCACTGTGCTGTATGTTCTTTAGCAGTTCCTGGGCCAAATGCGTTGTTGATGTTGTGAGTTTTCTCTGCTGCTTTATGACCCATTTTGAACTTGAATAAGAAAATTGCTTAAATTTGCTTTTTGTCTAACATAATTTCCACAGTCTAAAATAAATATAAAATAAACATAAAGTAATAAGTCAGTAGCAAAAAAACATAAAGCGAGAAAAAAGCATTGGAATGTGTGACATAACCACATTTATTTAAGAATGTATTCCAATATCAAACGGCAAATTTCAACAAGGCAAAAACCACAATTCATTTTGCACCAACCTAATAACTGTTAGGTGATGTACTCAGCCATTGGATGAAGCACCCTGAACAGGTTTCTTCCACTCTGGCCCTATATATCATCTTGACCAGTGCTCTGTATTCCTCTCAGGTGTCCTGGTTGAAGTAACAGATACTCTTGTGTTGAATCAGTTTCAGGAAAGGATTTTGACAGCTTAAGTATGGGCATCTGGATTCTGTCAGGCAGAATGAGCCCCAGTCCTGCTTCCTTGTGCTTCAGGACCTGGGAGGATGGGACCATTGATGGACAGGGCCATAGGTGGATGTGTTTCCCTTAGTAAAGGACCATACCCCAGACTGACCTCTCTCATGGCTAAGCTGAGTATACCGACGCTTAATATTTTAATGCCTAATACTGTGTGAGACAGATGAAGCAGCTGTCCCTGTGCCTAAATATCCTTCAGTGGTTGACTGGGTGAAAATTTCTGAAGTCTTCCTATCACACGTTAAGCTGAGATAAAACAGGGATAGTCACATATTCCTTTTTGTATAAGAGCCTGGTAGTAAGCATACACATCCAGTAAATGCCCATTCTCTGGACAATTTCCAGCAATGATCACTTCCCTTCTTAATTTAAGGTAATTCAGACCAGAACCAAATATTGGTGGGTTTTCATAGGACATTTATCTTGGCATGTGCCATGAATTAAAAAAAAAAAAAGTAACAACAAACCAGAGTTAGTTTTGGGGGATAGGGAGAGTAAGCCAATGTGAGTCCAACTCTTTTCACCCTCTGAGATGGTCACTTTCGTTATTGTCGGGGCATCTTATTTTAACCTGAAAGTTGTCTAGACAACTTTTATCCACAAGCACTTTTAGTCTACAGACCCAACCCATCATTTTGGAAAAAAACACGATTGCCTTTAGATTCCTGATACAATATTTTTATACTCAGATACTTAATTAGAATTGCAGTGTTCTCAACTTCTAATGCGTTAAATGTTCAAATGTTATATTTAAGTGCCCACACTGAAAATAGGGTCCCCACCTCTTTTGAGGCCGATAAATATCATTGAGGCAGTGAAAGAGTGATGGTGACACTTCATTTCAAAATTAATTTTTATCTTCCATAAGGTTTTAAATATATGTTTACTACAGAATAGTATTTTCTGTCTATATTGATGCAGGACTGTAAGAACTATGAAAATGAAACAGAGCGGGAACTGGATTTTAAAACCTTAACAGTACAACACTCTGGGATATATACCTGTAAGATTTTAATCCATCATGAAGGAAAGATATACCACAGCACAAGTACAATTAAGTTGGTAGTGGAAGAAGGTAAGAAAGCTTTCTATAATTTTCAAGCATGCTTTTTGGTTCTCCATACTACGGATATTTTTAATTACAATTCTCATTTGATAAATACATACAAGGGCGATCAAATTGGGGAATCTGAACTATTTGGCAGTAATTTCAAAAATAAAAAAAAGCAACAGAAGAAGTTTATGTGACATATTACTAATTTTGGAAAATGTATTTAGTATGTTTTCCCTGCAGTTTTTTTTTTTCTTTTTTTTTTTTTTTTTTTTTAAATTAGCTGCTATAAGTAAGTCGTACAAACTTACTAAGAGTTCAGGGAAAGAGCCTTTCTAACCATTGTAAATTGTGCACAGTATATATGTACATGTGAAAAAAATTCAACAGGACATACTGTGTTTTAAACTACTCAGTAATGCCAGAGTTTCAGAAATAAAGCAAATGTGTCTTTTTTTTTTTCTTTTTTTTCTTTTTTTTTTTTTGTGGTAGAATGTAAGCAAGCTGTTACTTCAATAGCAATACTTGTTTGTGTTTTAGATGCACCAGAGGCTGTGACTTTGGAGATAGTCGGACGCAATGAAGAAATTGAAACAGAAATAGGTATCAAATTAGTACAAGAATCTTTGTGGTAGCTACTGCATGTACATGCTTTTTGTTTTGATAACTTTATGGTTGACAGTCTGGTTAAGTGTAATCAAACTAAGAACTGTCTATGCACCCTCCTGCATCTGCTGCATCTTCACACCTGGTTATGTTTTCCCTGGTGTATTCCATGATTGATATACAAGTACCTAAATTTACCCCTTTACAGAGGCAGAAGCTGAGATTGCTGCTATGACCAACAAGAGAATGTGGTAATGATGACAAACCAGCAAACTCTGTAGATAGCAAATCCTACAGAGTGATGTGTGAAAGACATCTAGTTTTTCAGTGAACAGCAATAATGAATAATCCCCTTAATACCTGATGCAGCTGAGGATGTTATTCTGCAGGGAAATGAGAAGTGTGAGGCTGACACTCCTTGTAATGCAACAATGAAGATCTGCCACTGCTGCAAATAACTGGTTATATTGTCAAAAGCCAAACGCTTGATTGTGCTTCTAGCTAGGAGTAGTAGTTAGATAACACGGCCTGCAAGCTTCATACAGTGTCAGGCAGGATGCAGGATTTTGTGACTAAGGCTCTGATTAATTTAAAAAACCCCAGAAATTTACCTGTTTCCCTTCCCGTACCTGAGGGTTTCTCCCATCTGGTTACCCAGTCCTTCCTTTCCAAGTATGAAAACTCCTATTTACCTCCTCCATTGCTCATATGTGTACCTCATTTGCTCAGCCACGACCTCCTTCCTTCCTACAAATACTGTTTGGTAGGTAGGTCCTTTTTCCAGTGGCATTACCCCAATCCAATGATGACTCCCAGTACACCCTTCTTGCACAGTTCTTCCTCCTTACTGCACTTGTCTCAACCCTTAGAAAGTAATAGGGTTCAGCATTAAATTATGAAGAATCATCTGTCTTCCATCTCTTGTCTGCCTTGATGAGACAATTTCATAAGGTCATTGAACTATCTGGCGAAGTGATGAGACAGATGCCATGGTGGGGACTCAAGGGAAATTTGGATGGCCTTTCAAACCTGTCATTGCTTAGATGGTGTTCTGTAGCATTTCCCTGAAAACAGCTGTCTGTGTTCCAGTCTGTACTACTGTGATTTGGATTTCTAAGGTCAGAATCTAAGGTGAGCAGATTTTCAGCTGGATCCTGCTTTAAAGGTTCTTGAGCAGTTCCACTTGAATCATCAGTTCTAATAAACCTTGAGAAGGCAGCCTATAACATGTGCTCTTAGAGAATTCCTGGGCAGGCCTGGCTTGCTGGAAAGCATTTGTGTATGGTGACCTGAACAAGAACTAACATGCAGCTTTTGTGGCTTAATAAAGGGCAATATGGATGTGTTCCTTAGCATAGCCTAGGGATGGTGTTGTAAAGTTGCAGCTAACATCAGGTCAAGCTTCTCATGACAATGTTTAAAATAAAATGCCTTGCAAATCATCAAATCTCACACTGCAGAGCTGCAGCCTCCTGCCTTTATTCTCCCAAGCATACAGTTGTCATTTTACTTCTGCCCTTTCTTATAATTAACCAGTTTCTAAGGGGTGGTTCCTGTCACTTCAAATTAGTGCTCTGAAAGGGTACAAAGTAGCTGACTGGCTAAGTGATTTATTCTCGCATTCAGGATTATACTGATTTTCAGGTGTGAAGCTGGGATGAGAATCTATTCTGTGAGACTGCAGCAGGGGCTCTAACAGGTTTTGTTTTTCCTTTAAGCAATAGTGTACACTTCAGCTATTATAATCAATTGGTTTTAATTCCTCTTACCAGTGACTTACTTTTACCTGGCCCTGGGGCACTGGTGGTACGTTGTCCTCTCCTGTTCTCTGCCTGCAGCACACAGTTTAGTTCATATAATAGAATCATATAATGTCTTAACTTGGAAAGGAGTCAAAAGGATCATCAAGTCGAACTCCTTTTAGCTCTCTAAAGCCTGAAATGCTCTGGCCTATTTAATCTCTCCTGGTTGTGACAGAGTTTATCTGAAGGAAAGCTGTGGATGATTGTCACTCTGCAACAGGGTACAAGTGGGGCCTGTGCATGGTTGTTGAAGCCACCACCAGTGCAGGTGGAACACGTATGAAACACTGTGCAGGGGCTATGAAATCCAGAAGGGAGCACAACCTGTGGGATATGTTGCCTGAATAAATGATGTTTTACTGCACTGTGAACATGAATGCTACTTCTGACTAGATCTTTTCATGCTATGCTTTGTTTAGGTAAAGAAGAAATACTCAATTGCACAGGTTTCTTAGGTTATTATATGCAAGAAGATGCCAGCCTCTACTGGTTAATTAATCAAACGTTTCCAGCAAAATGCTTGGGTATTCCTGAGAATGAACCTTCAATATGTGAAGAAGAGTTCAAAAACTTACCGTAGGTTTCCTGAAAATATTGCACTTTTACTTGTATGTGATAATGTCCTGCACTTTGTGAACTGTGAATTCAGTAAAGAATCTGAGGTTATTTTAGAACTTTTTTATCAAAATCTGCCTCTTGGCTGGCTGTAGGTTTCTGTGCAGATAGTTCTCCTAACACCATTTCTTGTTGCAGGCTGGGAAACAAGTTCTATGTCACAAGGCTACTACGGATTAAAAAAGTAACAGATGAGGACATGCATCATAATTTCACCTGCATGTTGCAAGCTGATGATAGAACACAAATAAAAATAGTGAAACTGAAGAAAGGTACGGTATAATCTATGAATCATACTTCTCATATGTAATTATTAATCATGCCAGCCTTCTCAATCCTGAGGGCAGGTTATTGATTTCAGAACATCTCTCCAAATCTGTCTGTGTGCTTATGAAGGCCTTGGTCCATCTAGTGATGGACCTAACAAGCCCCCTGGATGATTCCACCTGTTCAGAGACAGGAGCACCAGGGGTTGCTGCTATGTCTGCAAGAGTAGCTGTGTGAGGGCTCCAGAGTTCCACCACTGCTGCTCTGGACACAGCTGGGGAAGCCGAGCTCTGCTCTGGCTGACAGATCCCTGCATAGCACTTCTTTAGATCCCATGACAGAGCATTCCCTGTGCTCTCCTACTCACCAGATTGTTGGGATCAGGGGGATTACCTACCCAAAGCTTGGTGCAGCCCAGTGTCTGCTGCTTAGATCACTTTATTTATTAGGCAACTCTTTCTAAAATTGAAAGATCAATCTTTTATATTCCTGATAATGCCTGAAATGTTCTGTTTGATGGTTTCTCTCTTGTCAGGGACTCTATCTTTCTGGCTATGGAAAGCCGACCTCTGCCCTATAGTAGTACTTCACATTTACACTCCAGTCAGCCTGGAGATTCATGACAAATGAGTATTCCCTTCTTGTTTTGCGTCTCTCTCAGACCTTTCCTAACATTACTGGGAGAAAATATGTGAAAACAGACTAGTCAAAAGATGGTGCATGTAATAAATCAAATTAAATACAGACTACAATGAGCGTGACTTGACAGTGCCTTCATAAAGTCTTCACAAAGATTTAATGGTTAAAAAACTATATTTGGCACTAAGAATACAAAAATAACAGAATAATAATGAAAAAAAAGAAAAAAGAAAAAAGAAAAAAAGAAAAAAGAAAAAATAAATAAAAAAAAGAAAAAAGAAAAAAAGAAAAAAGGAAAAAAAAAAGCCTGAAGGAGACCAAAGACAGAAGGAAAAAAAAATCTTGGCCAAAGAAATTAAAGGAGACTTTGAGGACTGTTATGAATCAAATGAGAGAGGGGTGAAAGGTAGAGGATAACAGGAAATAATAAAGAATCTGAAAAAAACTTGTCATAAAAGTAGTTGATTACCAGTTGGGATGCTGTACCTCTCTGAGGATCCGTAGTGTCAGTCTTGATCCCATATGCAGTTCATTTATGTGTGTGGAGGTTGTATGAATGCATGCAAGATTGTTTCTCCAGTTTTTAGAGTTATCTATGTTCTGTAGTTCTTCTCCATCGCAGGACAAATGGCATGCATATGTGCTTGAAGTATTAGCAAGAAAGGATTCACATCAACATTGTGATTTTTTTGGAGTGATTTTAAGATGCCATAAGTATTGAATACAGTAATTTTGTCACATAATACTCTCGTTAAGGCTGTGATTTCCTGGGATTCTGTTTTACAGGGAACACCAGAGATCTGCCTGTGTACGTGTTTACAACTGGAATGGTCCTTGCTGTACTATTTCTGTGTGTTGCTGTAGCTGCAGTGTTTGTCTGTGTCATGTTTAGAGTCGACTTAGTTCTATTTTACAGGAACATATGCAAAAGAGACGACACTGCTGGAGGTATGACTTGGCTAATGCTGACATTGAAATAAGTGTATAGATTAAAAATTAGTTTCTGGCAGGTTCTATAAAACAATCATCTCTGAGGAAGAGAGGAAATAAATCCAGGAGTTTTGTGAGTAGAAACAGCAAAGAATGTGTGAAAGAACTTGATGGTCAGGTGTTAAAATGAGTTTGTTTTACACCTGGGGCAGTAAGAGCAGATAAACACAGGGGAAGAAGCTCAATGTGGTAGACCTGGCCTCTGAATTAGTCTTGGGTTTTGTCTTCGTAAATTACTGATCAAAGCATAACCAAATATGGTATAGTTTCATAATTAAAATAATAAATTGGTTTATCCTCTTTTCCCAGTACCCATTCTACACAACTACTTGATAGTTTTAGACAAAGAGTAAAATAAACTTGGAAATTTGCAGTATCACTTAAATAGCATTCTTATCAGGTTACAGACACATTTTTGCTTCCCTTCATTTTCTTGATCATCACAGATGTGGAACAGTCTGGTTATATTAACCTGATTTTTTTTTTTAAAAAAAGCACCTTAAGGTAGAAATAATATGTTACTTTCAAATATTTGCCAAATGCGATCAGAATCTTTTGTATCAAATTTAAACTGATTCAGGATTTCTTTTTTGTTTGAAGACTGTTCAGGGTATTAAAGGAAAGAACAAGAATTTCTAGATGCTTTGCTACTGAGACAGTAACTTTGAAACCCAGAATGGTGGATCAGATCCTGTACTTCTAATGGTTTCTAACAAGACAAAAATTGGTGATTTCTTTCCAGATGGAAAAGAATATGATGCATTTGTGTCTTACCTGAAGGATTGCATTTCTCCTAGTGAAGAAGAGAGAGAATTTGCTTTGAAGATTTTACCCACAATATTAGAAGAAAACTTTGGGTACAAGTTGTGTGTATTTGAGAGGGATATTTCCCCTGGAGGAGGTAAGTGTATTGAATATTCTTGTCATTAAATAGGCACATCATTTTCACACAAACGTAAAAGTCTGTTATCAGAAGGAATTCTGTCAAATGTCTTGTGCATTGAAATGCTACATTTTTCATCTGATCTAAACTACGTGAATGCAAAATTCAACTGCACATTTTACATATTTTATAGATGTATTTATGAGTTTGTATACACCTACACACATATACTTATCTTTAATTACACAAAACCAAGATGAACAGATGAAGAAACTAGCATAGAGAAAGTTAAGGTGACAGCACAGAAGAGGTCAGATGTCTCACAAAGCTCTTATACTGTTATTGCTGAGAGCAGGTGTCGACTGTGAATGAACTCACATTTACTGCACAGAGCAGCTGGTATCTTTGGTACTATTTATTCTCATGTTCTCATATTCTCTTATTCTCATGTTATCTTCACTGTGGTGTTTGAAACCATTTGGTGAGCGTAATGGATGTCATAACAAAATAGAAATGAAAACATGGAATTTTGTTTCTCTAAATGACCTGTGGATAGGTAGCCTTTTGCAGACGCTTGGAAAAAAGATAGTGGGGTATTCCATTTAGTTAAAAGACCTAGTTGAGTAATAGGATTTCATTGTTAAAAGCACAGAACGATAAAGTCACTCAGCCTCATTCACAAGGCCGGATCTTCTCTCATTGTGTCCATTCCTGACATATTTTTCTAGCCTGAGAGGTGCCACAATTCTCCCAAGCCATGTTTTTTCCAGTTATTCTCTCTCCTTAAGGATTAAAGGAAAGCCTTTCCATTTTTTTTTGGCCTGATTATTTCAAAAATTTTGGCTTATTTCCTGGCAATTGTTTTAGCTTATTCCTTTTTATCTATTCTGATTCATTGTGAATACGGAAAACAGACTATTTCCTTCTATTTACAGGAGCCTTTGGTGGGTTGCAATACCCCTGTCAAATTAATTCTCTCAGTTTTCTCTTCTTTAGACTACTCTTGCAGTTTGCTCTGCCTTTCCCTGTAAGGCATGTTTTCTAGATCTCTGGTTTCTGTAGACCTTGTTGTCCCATGGTCCTAAAGCAAGCACAGGAAGTTGTGTGTGAGAATTCAGTTTGGTGCATGGATGTTTGAAGTTTGTCACCATTTGATTCAGGCATCATTTGTCGTGACAAAGTCGTGGGTCTAAAACACTATTGAAACTCACTCTGTCTTCACATGCTAGTCTTCTAAACCTTCTGTTTCTGACAATAGATTTGGGTTTTTGGGTGACATAAAGATAGGACTAACCTGAGAGTTACTAAATATTTGGAAAGAGGTTGATTTTGGCGACTTTCTGGGGAATCATGCCAATGATATCTGTTATGAAAAAGGAAAGATATGTCTCGTTGGAGGAAAAATACATTTTGCTTTTACCTTCTATCTGTGTGACTACAGACAGGCAGCTGTGTAGGATATCTGGAGATTGCATGTGGGCTTTGTCTGCTCCAGAGGACAAGATTTGTCTATACCTAAGCTCATTTTTGCAGACTCTTTATCTGTAATGTGTATTAATTTCTTCTTAGGTACAAGATGCTAACATGCTGTCACTTTATAAGTGTAACATTTTTGGTACATTTGTGATTGTTAAAGGATAAGTCAATCCAGTGCCTATCCTTTCAATTTAGTTTAATAACACATTTATCTTTAATTTGCAGCGGTTGTTGATGATATCCATTCATTCATTGACAAAAGCCGAAGATTAATCGTTATACTGAGCCAGAACTATGTTTCTGACAGAGCCATATATGAACTTGAGAGTGGACTGCATAAAGCCCTAGTTGAAAGGAAAACTAAGATCATATTAATTGAATATATGCCTATAAGTGACTACAATTTCTTGCCAGAATCACTGTCTCTTTTGCCATCAAAGACGGTTGTGAAGTGGAAAAAAGATAAATCTCTTCCTGTGAATTCCAGATTTTGGAAGAACCTTCGGTACCTGATGCCAGCGAAACCTACCAAGACAAACACCAAAGGGCACTATAATAATCTTGACCTAGGCTCAGAAGGGCCTCAAACACGGACTGAGGGCTGTGACTTTAATGCAGTCGTATAACAGTTCTGGAGACAGAAGATGCTGCAGAAAACTGTGCTTTTTGCTAACTACTTGAAAACACAATCTGCAGACTTATTTTGGGAAGATAGCGTTCATAAAAGGCCCAGTCTGAGATTTGAGAAGAATGTAGAAACCGTTACAGTGGCTAGGACGATGTTAACCCTAATGCTAAATGCTGTCCCAGAGAGTTTCCTCAGCAATCTGCACAAGGAGCAGAAATTTGATTCTGCTTAGGACTTATAGCACAAAGCACAATGCAAAACATTTTGATTTCACATTTTCCAGTAATGTGGAATGATACTAGTTATACTTGCATACTTTTTGAGGCCCCTTCAGATTTTACACAGTACCAGAGGACTATACATAAGGAAGGCTGAAAGCTAAAAAGTATTAACTCCAAAGTTGTTTGAATGCCAGCAAAATAGGCATTCAAATGTAGTACATCGAACTACTCAATATCTGTGAAAGGGCAAGTATTTTTGCACAGAGTGGTATTGTGACACAGTCATTTAATCTCTGTAGTGAATCATCACTGCCCATGCTGTGATAAAGGGAAACAAGGGAAATTAAGGATATGTATGCTTATATTAACACCAGATGTTGTTGTTATTGCTCTTATATCCTGAATTACTGATTTCAGTAATTCAGGCTTGGAAATGTCTGCTTTCTGTTTACCAGTGCCTATAGAAAAGGAGCTGCTAATGTGACTTTTATAAATAGTAGTTGTGTTGATTTGCCTGATTATGCATGTGTCAACTTATAAGTGAATTCACGTGATAGTTCAGTACTGTGTAAGGGCCTGGAAATGTATAAGGTTCATGAATTATAGTTGTGCCCTGTCCTGTGTGTCCACCTTCAGTGTCTGCACCAAGTCTGGAGACACCTGAAGTGAAGTGGTCCCTCCAAATTGTACACCATGTCTAATTCCATATCCATATCCATAGATTTATAATGCATTTTTGTTCCATTTTTGTACTTAATAAAACTTTATTTCCCCCTCTCCACATATGTGGCTTCTGTTTTTGCTGCAGTTAGAGAGCAGTAAGAGTAAAAAATCAAAATTTCAGCAAGTAGAAAAAAATGCAATAAAAAGCAAGAGTGTTGTTTGACCTGCTTTCCACAAACAATAGATGTCATATTTGTACAGTAGAAAAATTTAAACAAAGCCAAATCCAAACAGATGATTGGAATATGTAATTTCCCAGAGGAGGATGCAGATGTGATCAGTGAGAATACAGGTGTTGTAAGACAGTAGTCTCAAAGATTCATATTTTTCATGCATATGCTACAACATGGTACTGACTGTGAGAGCATAGTGTGCCTGCGTTTTTTTAGTGTTGCTGTTTAACCACTTTCTATCATACACAATGCAGTCTGGAAGAAAAAAATATCAAAGAAGTCTTCTTATCTATTGATAAGTTGAACATAAATTTTGGGAGGAGTTGGGACTATTGTATATAGTATCAGTACTATAGTTCAGTACTGTGTAAGGGCCTGGAAATGTATAAGGTTCATGAATTATAGTTGTGCCCTGTCCTGTGTGTCCACCTTCAGTGTCTGCACCAAGTCTGGAGACACTTGAAGTGAAGTGGTCCCTCCAAATTGTACACCATGTCTAATTCCATATCCATAATTTCTTCCTACTATAAGTGCTTCTGTTCCTCCATTGCCATCTGCATTTTTTACAGAGATATGAGTAGAGGTAGAACTTGCAAATGAGGGGTAAATGGTAAAAAATGATTAAAAATGGCAAGAAAATAAAGAAGATAAGAAACTAGACACGTGAGTCTGGCTTGTAAAGTTATTCTAGAAGTGTGGTTCCATACTAAAGCTGTCCTTTTGTATCTTTCTTTCATTGTAGAAGTCTGGCTTGCACAGAAGAGGCAACTTTTACATCATTAGATTCTATATATATTTAACCAAATGTTTGAAATATTGCCATTCCTAGTGAAATGCTTATGACATAGCTGAAAAGTATTCAGTGTCTTGAAAAAGAAAATGTGATCACATTTTTGGAAAATAGTTTTCTGATTTAGTAGCTATAATTAGATAAAATGCCTGAGTGAAACAGTAGTTACCAAGCTCTCCACAGTAGCCACAAGTTATGTAAAATACAAGGAAAAAAGGCTCCACAAGAATCTATTCCAGTTTTGACCAGCTCACGACAGCTTCCTGTGGTTCAACAATCCAAATTTCCTCAACTTCAGTGAAAGCAGCTGCAGATAGACCACACTTTTTTAGTTTCATTTTCAGCTAAAAGTATAAACAACTCATCACAGGGATTTGTCTCTTATATTGTATTGTTTTGGTCTCCCATTTGGCTTCTATTAGTGAGATATAGTATGTATATCAGCAAGATATACCACGGTCCAGTGTAATGTATTTGTTGCTTATTACATATCCAATACAAAAATAGTAGAGTTCACTATGTTGATGGTTTAAGGTATTTATGAAAGATAATCAAATAGGTTCACAGCTTATTGCTCTTGATTCTTTTGACCACTGCCATACTTAATCCAATTTCAGTCACATGCTGGGCACCTCATTTCAATATGTGGTTACAAAGAGTTTACTACACATTGCAGAAAAATTGCAGCTGTTTGAGGTTTTTTTTGACTATGCTGAAGGAATGTTATTCCAGAAGAGGTTCCAAAACTATTTGTAATGTTGTACGAATCTGTCTTTTTAAAAACAACTGGGCAAATTCACAAGTGACTGTGTCTGTTCAGGAAGAGCTGTCAGTACATGCTAGAAATAGTCTGAACA
The DNA here is from genome assembly GCF_964273445.1 of Streptopelia decaocto. NCBI lineage: Eukaryota > Metazoa > Chordata > Aves > Columbiformes > Columbidae > Streptopelia > Streptopelia decaocto. Next base: position 145,574,223 of record NC_138663.1, read on the forward strand.
TCCCTAGAAAAGAGGGACTTCATCGTAGGGTACACCTTGTTTCTGAGTTCAGGTATCCAGACTTGAACCTAAATATTCATCTCAGCTGTGATAGCAACGTCTCCTGTCTGTATACGATGGCTTAATAGGTAGTATATTAAGCACATTTATTTATGTAGTACTTAAGGAAGATACTGCCTCTAGGGACTAGCAGCAACAATTCTGCTACAAGGAAGGAAGTCATACTTTGGGAATGAAAACTCATGAGAACCTCAGGATTGTTGCCAGTTGCCAGCATGATGAAGGAAAATCAAATGATACAGTGCAAATATCAGTGAAGTGAGACCTTGAGATCTGCAAGGCAGAGCCATGAGGTTCACCAGGAGAATTGCGGGAAGGATTTCTGGAAGAGTTGAAATTGTTTAGGCTGGTAAAATGAATAGGGGAAGGAATAGGAGTGTTGTCAACAAACGCATACAGAAAAGGAAAAAGCACTAAAAAGAAGAGCCGTTTAGGCTAAGGAGCAGTATTCACACAGACATGTAGCCATGAATAAATTTACAAAAGACATTAATGCCATTAGAACAGTAAAGTCTCCTATGGGAGTACTGGGGGAACTATTCAGACCTGTTTCTGTGTTGGAGCTCAGTAAGTTTCTGAAAGTAAACCCACAATAACATAATGGTTGTCCTTGTCAGTTTTATGTTTCTTGGCTTGCAGTAAGCAGGCTAGACTATCAACAAAGGTAAGAAGGGGTTGGCATGGAATTTGAGATATTAGACAGCCTTTTCTAATTAACCACTAAAGATTATGAGAGTGAAAAGATTTTAAAGGCCTGGGTGGTGAGTATTTTCTTTGCTCTTTCTCTGTCCACAAGTGATCTGTTAAGCTATTAGTACTTCCAGAGTACTTCTGTGGCACTGGCCATATTACATCCTGATGCCCAGGGCAGAATGTACTGTGGTGCAGCAAATTTGTACTAAATAACACCATCTTCCCTTATTTCACAGAGGAGTAATGTGGGTGAGTTAACCTACTGGTCCATAAGCCTGTATGCCATTTCACTGACTGTGTAATTTACAAAATGTACAGAGTTCATGTTTAGATATTGTTCAGACACCTCCTGTGACAGCAGAACAAACACAAATGACTCAGTGTAGAACATAATTGGAGAGGAAAATTTCTTACCCACTCAGTGTTAACTATAGCTGGGCAGAGTAGGAGGTGATATGTAATGTGTCAAGCCAGAATAGCACCAGAAGACTAAAGAGAAGTAATCTTCTCAGTACTGTAAAACTATGCTACATACACACTGAGATGTGCATTTCCCCCCTGCTTCTAGGCTGTCAAAATGCTTGAGCAAATGTGAGATGGACAAGGTAAGATATGGACACCCACCTTGACTTTCCACAGGGGTGGGGAAACACTCCTGAGCAGGCAGGCTGGATTTTCCTGGAGCTATAGTATAAAATATGCTAAATGTGTGAGTGAGTGAGTGAGTGAGTGAGTGAGTGAGTGAGTGAGTGAGTGAGTGAGTGAGTGAGTGAGTGAGTGAGTGAGTGAACAGGGTTGTGGTGGGGGGGGAGACGGAGGAAGCAAGGAGGCTATTCTAGACCAGTCCTTTACCCTCTATATTATAAACTAACTCTAGCAGCAAATGTTAAATATGAACCTGGGAAGTACAGGTGTGTGATGCTGCTTATAACCAAGCATTAATAGTGACCATCACCTAAAGGTATGTGTACAAACAGAGGCGACATTGAAATATCCTCTTATATAGCAAAAAGCTTCTTGTAGAAATAGAGTAATCAACCCAATTTTCAGTAAAGAGAGTGAACTTCAGACAAGAAAAGAAGAAACAAGTCCTACTGTTCTTGAAAAAACCCTGGTGCAAACTGATGGACCTATATATTTACATGACCTCTACAGGGAGAAGTGGGGTCCGAAATGATGACTAGGTGCTCTCAGATGCTTTTAGGTATTTTGAGTCACTGTGCAGTCTGTCTTTGATGGTTTTCACACACATATAGGAACCCTAGAAGAGGAGCTGGACTGTGTGGGTCTCTGTGTTAAAGTGCTCTGCCTGCCTAGCAGGGGAAAGTCACAGAGGGCTCATATTCATTAGTGCTTTTCTTTTCTCTTTCTGCCAATGCTGTGTTGCGGTAACCAACAAGGCTCAACTGCAAGGACACCGATAGAAAGTAATGTTGTGTCACAGCCCGCTCCCAGTACCCAACTGTGGTGAGCATGGAAAGTAGAAAGGAGACTAAGTGTAAGGAGAACTTGGTTCTTATAGTGATATAGTGAATATTGTTCAGTATTGGGCAGAAATGTGGCTCTCTTCTGGATTTCATAGCAGCATTTGGGTAAAAAAGAAATAAACTTTCACACTTCCTGCTCTTAAATGAAGTAAACTACAAAGTTCAATGTATTTTTGCACACAAAGAATTTAGAACCCAAAAGGCTTTGATCTTTTACTAGGGACAAAGTTTTTTCCACTGTTCTTTTTACAAGAAGATGACCCGGAAATTTTGAACCTAACACAACAAAACTGAGAAAGGAAGGGATGATGACAATGAGGTAGAGGAAATTCCTGTAAAGGAAACAGTCTCAACGCAGTGCACAGCTAGACCTAACCACAATTCTTATCATGTAGCGTAGGATGTGCAGGTAAGATTTTCAGATAACTTTTTTAAAATTATATCTTTTACCTTGAGAGTTTAGCCTTTCCTGCCCTATCTGCTTTTCAGGTGAGTTGGTTTCATTGTCTTTGAATGTGAATTTTAAAGTAGTTTGGTTTTAATTTCTTGGTCAGACAAAACAGTAGTGTCTTAGTAAGTAGCTTCATTAGATATTTTTTTCTTGATAGGTATGGTGAAGTTTTTTTATTCTCCTATGTAACTATTACTAATCTTACTCTTAGAATCGGATTAAGTTTGCCTGATAGACCTGATGCTGAAGTGATTTTCATCAGAATCAGAATAGTTGATTGGAAGACTGTGGCATGTCACTCTTTACTAGACTTCAGCAATATTATGAAACTTGGTGCAGCTCTCAAGATATTGATTTCATTTTCTTTTGCTTATATTTTATGTAAAGACACACAAAATGCTATTTACTGTTTCACTCAATGACCTTCAGGGTCTCTTCTGACTAAAATGATTCTATGATTCTACAATTGTATGAAATACAATTTTTTTTTTTTTTTTTTTGTGAGGGTGCCTTTAGAGTTGAAACAAAAGCAAAACGATACAGTTCTTATTCTTCTCTCACTTCTTTATTTTTTTAAAATTTTTTATTTTTTTTTTTTTTTTTTTACCACAGGAAATTATGTTAAGACCACTTTAGTTTCCTTTGTATGTAAGTCACTTTCCGATTAAATGGCATCTTAAATCCCTAGACTAAGGATAAGATAGCATGGCTCTGTACATGGCAGAGAAAGCGGAGAGACTCTTGATAATATGTTGCCCAGAGTAGAGTGCTTTTGTTCTCTGGCAAAAAATGACTAAGATAGAATGAGTCACTGAATATATTGAGTCACCGAATCACCTTGAGTCCACCTGCAGTGCAAAAACACCTGAATGGTCAGTTTAAGATTATCCTGGTTTGGGTACTCCGCTCCTTTTGTCCTTGCTGCCCGCTTCTGCTGTGGATGTCTCTCTTCCTGTCAAGTACACTTGCAAGACGACACTTCTTAATTTCACATGCTACCATACTTTTAAAGCACTATAAAAATACAAAGTTTCTGAGGATCTCTAGTAAAAGTGTTACCAGTTAGCAAAAAAATCAGCAGTGGTGTATTTTCCCATGACTAGCCAAAGACAGCAGAAAATTATACAGTTTGCTAACCAAAGCTATAACATTCATTACTTAACCCTCCCTTTCAGACTTCTTCCCCATTTGTAGTGGCCTTTTTGAGCTTGCAGAGTGCATTACTATCTTGGTAATAAACTGGAGAGGAGAGAGTTAACTGGCATTATTAAATGGTCACTTAATGAGATTTTGCTACATGTAGTCTGCATGTCCTCAATTACAGACAAACTGTCAGCTGGGAAGTAAATGCATACACTGTTTATCTTGTGCCAGTTTAGACACTCCTCAGGTAGCTTCTGGTGGCTTAAGAGATTGAATTAGCCACCAGAAAGGATCAGAGCTGTGACAGGAGGGAAGCTGGACCATTTGCCTGTGATCAAGGGAGTGGAGAGTGGGCAGGATGGAGAAGTAGGTGAAACATTTCCCTTTATGAGAACAGTGACCCACTACATCAGCTCACCTGCTCAAGAGACTGCAGCACTGAATCACACACAAGGCCCTTAGATCCTGCTTGCTGCTGGCACCACTTCGCTTTGTCATGTGGGCTGATGAGTGACATAACTCAAAACATCATCCTTTGTTTTATACACTATTAATAGGGCTAGGGATGCAGCCCTAATGAATGCCTTGAGAGAGGTCTTTACGATTGTCATAGATGCAGATTGAAGAGTCAGGATCCATTGATCTTTTTGCAGTGGGTAAGACAGTCTTCTTGAAGTTTAGGAGAGCTTTTGCCCAGTGCTGGTAGGAAACTGTCTCTTTATTCAAACATACTTATTGGCTTGGAGTTTCAGGATGATTTTAAAAGATGTATGGGGCAATGGCGGTTGGCAGCAGCCAATCTGTAATAAAGCACCAGGATGGGTTAAGGCAAATGAGTTGACCTACTCCATGCGACCTCTGAGTGTAAAAATAGAACTTTCCATTCACTTGCAAGGAATAGAGACATGCGGAAGAGAATGGTGACTAAAGTGCTCCTCTCTGCACAGAATAGCTGCCTGAAAAAGTGCAGAGCGGGAGTTCCTGCCACTTCTCTTGCTAGGTCATTGTGATCTGTATGCTCTCTTGCTGCCTGCCTGTGTGAGTTGTGTCTGATTTGCATAAGGTGCCAACAGACAGGGGACTAGCCTTTGCCTGACCTTTTTTCCCCTTGGACTGACTCAGTGCCTCTCTGGCAGTTGTGGAAATGCAGAGTCACTCTGTAGCCAAATGAGCAAAGTAAAAATCTCTTTGATGTCTTCGTTGCACTATGTGAACATCAGCAAAGCATATGGCCTTTACTCACTGAGATCCTGAATCAGGCACTCCAGATATGTCAGCCACAGCCATTGTATAGGTTCTTACTAAATACCCAAATTAAGCCATAGCTGTTTAATATGCATGCTTGATAGCCTGCCTTCCCTCTAGCCCTGTGGCTGACAGGCTGTGTGACACAGATCAAACCTCTTAATAGGAGAGACAAAACACTTCATACAATACATGTAATGCAAGGGTTTGGGTGCAGCTAACTGCTTTTTTGACCACCTCACAAGTCCCCTGGGTGTTCCCAGTCTCAGCTGACAGATGACACACCACAGAGTTGATACCTTATGATAGTGTGAGTGCCACCCTGTTCAACATGTCTCTGCTACGGTCATTCAAGCAGTGCAGCACAGTACTGTGGTGCAGAAGTGAGGTCCAATGCTGCACACAGAGGTGAATCACGTAGGAGAAGAAAGGTTTTTTGGGTTTCTCTGATGACCCTGATGGATGTCTTAGGGTATGTCTTTTTTAGCTGGTAATGAAGGCCGATAGGAGCATGTCTCTTGGGTGAGAGAGTTAGAACCGAAGACCTGGTGTCCACACAGTGCATGCTTTGAGGGTTTTACTTCTGCACAGTTCTACTTCAACCCCATGGACTCAATGCCATTTATAGCTGCAGGACATCTTCAGATTTGGTTTAATCCCAAAGGAATCCAGATTACACACTCTGGTCCTGTTCGCCTTCAAGATACATCAGAGCTCCGTGGACTTTGGTGTCAGTTAAGCCTTTCTCAGTTTGTTGCTGACAGTCATTATTAAATAAAGGCTGATTTTGTAATTGCCTATTTATCTTATCAGACTATTATTTACAAAAAACCCCATGAACTCTGTTTTGCTCTTTTGCAGAAAGCAAGATGGTTCATAAAGAAAATGTCTCAGAATATCAACCAAAACTGATAATGAAAATCATGCTCACTTTGTGCTGGATCCTAGCATTATTTGTCAGTGGGGCAGAAGTTAGAGAGATTAACTTGCCAGGTAAGACTTTGCTTTGGTGACTTTTAGTGTTTGTGGTGCTTTCTGACAGCTGAGAAAAGTGAATCTGCATTTTGCCATGCCTTCATGAGTTTTTCTTGCACCTGTTCCTGCTTGTGTCAGGCAACCATCTGTTTCTAACCTTTCTGCAAGCTTTTTAAGTATTGGCAATGCAGTTTACCCTAAATATGATTCAAAATTCAGTTCCCCAGTTAAAAGGGCAATTGTAAAATACAACTTCTGAGAACCAAATGGAGAAAATGAATTGCTTCTGTGACTCCTTCAAATCTCCAACAGGTGGCCCAAGCCTGCTGGGGAGCAGAAGGAAGAGAAAGGCAGGATGAGACCAATATATCAGTCTCCCATTTGCACAATTTATCTGGAGGAGCTTGATACAATTCAGTTCACAGAGAGAAACTGAAACTGCCAAGTCTCCCACATGGGCAGGAACTGAAGGATTTGTGTTCTTCTTTCTGTTGAAGTGAAATCCTGCTGTATTGATGAGAGTTACCACAGCCTGACTGGCAGAACAGGTTATGCAGCAAGGTCAGTCAGAGATCAGAGTTAGGATGGGCGACCACAGCTTTCAGAATCCAAAAATTTGTCTAATTTTAGTGACGGTAACAGAAAAATGAGAGCAGGAAGATATGAAAGCAGTGAGACGATACTGCTTGTCAATCTTACCCTAAATAGTGAGTGCAGCAGGCAGGCTCTACTTCTTCAGGTTTATATCAATCTTTCTCCATTAATATGAGGAGAGCTGGAAGACCTACATCTGCTCTTCTACAAGGCTCAAGTTTAACAGGTTAGCACCTATGTGAAAATCTTCAGTTCGCTAAAAATCTTAAGTTATTTTCTCATAAGATTTTTGAAAAAGCCCTAATAAGCCTTTGGAAACCTTTGAATAAATATTTGAGAGCATTGGCAAATTCCATGTTTAAGGAAATAAATTATTAGCTTAGCATCTGGGCACGTTAAAAAATATTTTTCGTAGTATTTCTAATTTTTTTTTTCATTAAACATGTTGACTGTGTGTTCTTTCAGATGGTACTGATACATTTTTGTTCCACTTGTCAGGATGTTCACATGTTGAACCTCAAATACGGTACCGTGCAATAGATGATGAGGAGTTTGTTTTACAATGCGCTATACCCGATAGAGCTGCTACCCACATTTATGACGATGCACTTCTAAATCAACATAAGGTGAAATGGTTCTGGCATCAGAAAGATAAAGAGCCACTGAAGGCTATCAAGGAAAACTCCAACATTATTCTCCAAGGGGACGCACTTTGGTTTAAACCAGTAAGGGACAGTGCTTCTGGAGTATACATCTGTATGATATGGTATGTAACAGAGTAAAAGGCTTATATTTCTATACAAGAACTGATTGTTTTGGTTTTTTTTTTGGTTTATGCATTAAATGTTAAACTTTTTTTCTGCATCACTCAGGAAAAAAATCCCATGTCTCAAAATGGTCTTGGAGGTTCAAACAAAGAAGGCGGCAAAATGTTCAGGTTATGAAACAAATAGGCTGAGTCTTCTTGCTGGCAATGGGAATTCAATAACTTGTCCTGGGACAAAATGCTACAGCCACATGAAAAGGAGAGATGTAAAATGGTACAAGGTAAGAGTCACTGTCTTGAGAATTTGAAAAAGCTCAGTGGTAGTATAGCTTTAGGTCTAGTTAATGATCACGTGCCACATGTTCTTGCACTCTTCTTTGGCAGATAATGCAGCCTGAGAAATTCAACTCTAAAGTAGAATGTTGAATTGCTATATATCAAGTCTGTAAGTAAGAGTTTTGAAGAATTTTGCCACACTCAGTATGTTGTTGCATGAAATAGAAACCTAGAAATGCTTTCTCTTCAGCTAAGAAATTAAGTATTTGAGAATCAAAACAGTTTCTTCACAAAATTGACATATGATTTGAAATTTAAAATTTTAATATTTGGTTTGACATTTTGAATTCTGAAAATACCAAGTATACCAAAGAAAAAGTGGTTTGGTTAGAAAAACAAAATTATTTTAAGATTAATGTTTCAAATTATTCTTTCCAAGATTGTTTTTTTAATGAAACTCTATTACATTATTAACTTGCTCTTTTTCAAACAACCACTAAAATACTTGCAAGCTAAGACTTACTATTGCGTTAATAAGCAATGTAATATGCCATTTAAAACTGTAGAAATAAGAAAAAGAAAGTGATGTAAATTTCAATTCTGTGTTTTACTACCTGGTATTATTTACATTATTTATTCTATCAAGTAGAATTATGATCTAGCCAAAGTTACTCATAATTTACTTTCAAACTTTAAATAAGGTATACCTTTAGTTACATCTTGGTCTGAAGCCCACTGAATTTAAGGAAAATATTTCCATTTTATGTTAGTGGATTATTTTCAAGTATTTTATTTAAGCAAAATTCTTGGTGATCTTTAAGCTGAAAAATACAGGTGCTTTTCAAAAACTAGTCAGTTTTCATACTTTAAAAGTAGTGACAGTATTGTCAATCTCAGACAATTCAAAACAATGATTTATTTGTCATAAAATAACATTAAAATGTTTTTAAAATAATTTATTTACAAAATAAAAAATACCCAGTCCATCAAAAAAAGTGATCACTTTTCTTTCTCTTTAGTAATAGGTATTTAATTTACATTAGGTTCATGATTTCACAATTCTCACAGCGGCAACCATGCATTTTAAGTGATTTTTTAAAAGGCAATGATGTTCACATATTATAGACTACAACTTTTTAATATAACTGGCAAATGTCTTCATACTCCTAATAAATCTTTTTTTGGGCTTCAGTGGAAAGAGTTTAGCTTAGCCCTACTGCCATGGTAATCTTATCCAAATATCTTAAAATATATTTTAATAACAGCAACAACAACTCTGAAAGGGACTTCCAATTGCTTTCCTAATTCCTCTCTTCCCCTCTCCTCTTCTTTTTTCTCTTTTCATTAGGGTGGTCATCAGATAAAAAGTAGGAAAAACAGACAAAGCCTAAAACTTAAGCATAATGAAATCTATTTGAATCCAACCTATGAAGAAGATGCTGGAACATATGTGTGTGATTACACCCTAAATGACAATACTACCAACTGGACAATAAGAACAACAGTAACAGTAGAAGTAATTGGTGAGTAATATAATAACTCAGAATAAAATACTTCTAGTAAAGGAAATTTTCTCTATACTTTCCTACCCTATTTATGTCTTTTCTTGAGGCTCTTGTTTTAGAAAAAAAAACCCCAAGCAATAGGACCATAAATTGGATTAGCTACATGTCCATTAAAGTCCCATCCTATGTATTTTGTGGACATCTTGGGGCTTTGACTAGAACCTTCAGTGTTCAGTAAATTAATTTGAAAGGTGCCATGTACATATTTACTCTTTCTGAATCTCGCATACATTTCTCTTCTGCAGCTTAGTTCTGTTTTTTTTTCTTAAAAAAAAAAAAAAAAGAAGAAGTGCTGTGTGGTGCCATTTCCTGCAGTATGGGACTTTCCTAGAATATCAGAGGTGTGGGTTTTAGCCCCTTCAGGCTGTTTTTCCAGAGCCTGAGTAATTGCTTAGTAGATTATATGAACTGTGGGTGTCATTATCTGTGCCCTTTGGCAGCCACTGTTTTGAAAAAAACCCACACAGTCATTTTAAACCAAGTACCTGTGCTGGTGAATGAGGTGCATGCTTTATGTATGATTACTGGGCATGAAATGGGGCTTGGCAAGGAACTGGTATGAGGATTGCATCCTTCAGGGGGGCCTGCAACGGGGGTGGCCCTAATTTCTGAATCCTAAATAACCTTAAGTGCAGGATAGACACTGAGCTCCTTAGCTCATGTAAGATAGTAATGCCTCAGAGTAACAGAGATAGCAGGTCTTTAAGTAGCTATAATACCTAAGTTTTGTAGTCAAAACTCCTCTATCTGTGCAATTTCGGACACCTCCACATCTATAAATCATCCTTAGGTGTCTAAATTCCACCTGTCACTTGAAAAAGCAAATTCAGTAAGATATTTTCTCTGGTCTTCTGCACTGATGATAGCATTATAGTTATTAACAATATTCCTGTTAATTGCAGCAAAAAACACAATCCATCCACCAAACCTCTTGTATCCCAATGGTGTGATGATACTTGAAGTGGAGCTTGGTAAGTTTTGATTTCTCATCTGAAAGGGAAAGAAAATGTTTAAATGAGGTATTGACAGATAATGATGGGTCTTGATAAAGCAAAACAGCTTTACTCTCAAGGAGTAAAATGTAGCTTTTTCTTGATATATACCTTTGTGGATATTAATGGAAGCATCATGTGTTATACAGATCCCAGGCTATTTAAGAGAAAAATATTCTGGTGACCTCATGCATGGTTTTCCTGTGCTAATTTGTTCCAGGAAAGCCACTTGAATTGGAATGCCGTGTACAGTTTGGGTTTGAAAAAGATTCTCCGATGAGGGTAACATGGAAAAGAAACAACAAAGAAAACATACAGGAGAAACTGATTCAGGAAACAAGGTAGAGAAAAACACCATTAGTCTGATTACTAATACAGTCAGCAAGGGTAAAAATCCTTCTGCAACAGCTTTACTGCATACATTTTACTGAAACTCAGAAGGCTTTGTTCTTCAACATATTAACATGTATGTCCATGAGAATGTGACAAGCACATGCACTTCACATACAGAGGCACACATTGATGGCCATAAAGCCAAGAACTCCAACTTTCTGTGTAATTTTAACTCTTCCTCAATAAAGCTTATCTCACAGACAGCTTCAGCATGAATGGTGCTTGCTTGCCTGTGCCTGGATCAACTGTTTTCAAGTGTTCCCTCTGTTGTGCAACTAGCACAATCTGTATTTGGAAGCTGTCTCTGAGTGGGGGATAAACCAGACTGGTAAAACAGTACTGACATTGGACAGGACATTGAAAGGGGTTTCGGTGCCTCAGAGGTTGGGGTGTGTTTATCGAGTCAGTCTGTGAACTTGCAGCACTGAATTTCAGGACACTGAGTTTCTGGAGTCTTCCCTGGCAAGTGTAAACTGGACCTTGCAGAGGAGCAACGTGTGTGAGAGAGGTTTCTTGTGATCTGGGGACAACCCAAAGAGTTGCCACACTTCTCTTTCCTTCCTGTACTTCCCTGTCTCTTTCACTTATGAGGTGTCCAACTTGGGCAAGCAACATAGTGGAGGCAACACAGGCAAGTATGTCTTTCACTACACAGCACTGAGTCATCTTTATGGGAAAACTTTTCTGTGCACTGGGGGAAGCAAAAGCCCTACTGCCATTGCAAAAATAAAATTCTTAATAGGAGTCATATGGGAAAAAATAACAAATTATGATATTGCAAGCACACACACTCTCACTCTTTCACTCACTGATGAGGTAGATTGGAAATTGAATTTTCCTACCTTTTGAATGTTTAGCTTTGTAATGTTCTTATTAGGTTTTTAGTCTCATTTGTTTGTTTGTTTACACACAATTCATGTTTGTTTATTTTTTGAAAACCCAAATGAATAAAAAATTCCCCAGAGACTTTTAGTACAGGTTGAATCCTTGCCCATGCTCATGCCTGTGTATCTTGAGTTACCAGAGGTAAGGCCATAGTAGATGATCATTTTGCAGTGGCATGATGTGAAGCACCTCCAGGACCACCCAGAGATGCCTCTACTTGTGGCTTTAAAAGAGAAATGCTGAGATTCAAAAACTCTGGGTGTTCTTGAGTGGTTGCAGACACAGATATGTTCCCTACAACTCTCTCTCAGCCCCAAGGGGATTCCTGTTACCTCTTCATTTCTGTCTTATTCTGTTTGCCTATACTGCCCTTGGGCTTTTTACCCCTGTGCAACAGACTGTGCTGCTCAGTCTTCTTGCCCAGTTAGTCCTCTCTTAGGGCTCCTCTTTGAAGTTTCATTTCCCTGCATTTCCCCTTAGAGATTTTTTACTTCTTAGAAAAATACAAATAATCTTATAGAAGTCAAAGGGGACTATATATTTAAAACCAGACAAGCGCTTAAGTATTTTGGTGATCGATGGATTAACAACAAACCTGTCAGTCTGCAGACCTTTGATGTTAGTATTTTCTTACAAAGTTAAAACCAAATGGAAGTTTCAAACCAAAATATTACATTGCTGTTGAAAGTTCAAGCTGAATGTTGCAAGCTCCTCTTTCTTTGTATTTAAGACATTTGGGAATTGTATAATTCGGAGCAAAGGTATCATGTAAACATATATTTTTTTCTCTTTAGCTTTTATTCAAAAGGTTTAAAGGGGCACACACTTCTTCATGTTGCAAAACTGAAAGAAGTTACTGAAAGGGACTTCAGAAGCAACTTCACGTGCTTTGCTGAGAATTCAGTGGGGAATGCCACGGCTGTTATCCAGCTGAAAAGAAAGCAGAGAGGTAAAGCTGACAATGGAGGGCTATTTGCCCTTGGGGACACATTTTGGTTTACTCACTGCTACAAATTCATTCCCCATTGACATGGGATTTTTAGCCTGCTACAGAAGTTTCTTGAAACTGTCTGGGAAAAGTATGATATCTGGAAAAGCACATTATTCTGAGGAGTACTCAGATGAACAGGGGTATCTGGGGACTTACTGCAGGAAGGTGGATGCTGGAGGGTAACTGGGAGGAAGAGAAGGCGGGTAGCATCTCTGAACATTAATAGACAATCTAATAAACTGAAGCACAGTGGCTGCTGAAAACAATAGTACTCCTTGATTTTCATGGGACATTTCTGTTTGTTTCCCCAGTCCTTAGCATGCATGTGTCTATGAGTTACCATAACTGATGTGAATGTGGCAGTCTTCCATGCAAAGGTCAAAACCAGAATCAGTGTAAAAATGAAACCATTGAACCAAGTTCACTGAGGAGACCCATCACTGGAATGGCACAGGAAGTCTCCAGCAGGGCACTGGGTGCAGCTGTATGTGTTCTGATGTAATTTTTCCACCTCAAGTGATGACTGTTTTCAGCCTTGCTGAGTGTACCACAGACCATTTTCTCTGTGTCTTCCTCCTCAGATTGGTTTTTCATACCATCAATAAGATGCCATTCAAAAAAGGTTCTTGATGGTAGATTGAAACTTTGTGTTAAGGTTTGTAGCTAAATGAATTCCTAACTTCCCTAAAGTCCACCAGCAGGGCAAGAATGAAGATTGTGAGATGGTTTGCCCCCATTTCTGGACTGAGTTTTTCATCTAAGTGTCAACATTATTTTGGAATGCCTGAGTTATGTAGACTCTTTTCTTTTTACAGTGTTTCTCCTATATGTACTATGCAGTGCCATTTCTACTCTATTCGCATTCCTTTTGTGCACTGCCTTGATTTACCAGCACTGGATTGAAATAATACTGATGTACCGAAGTTATCTGGTCCTCGGCGAAACTACAGGAGGTAAGGAATATTGTAGAATATTAATTTTCTTCAGTTTTTCTACTGCCTTTTGTCATGTGGGTTAATCTGACGTGAATTAACCATTTAATTAAACTCTCTTACTGTCCCTCTTCTCTTTGAGCTGATACAAAGGCTGTTAAATCTAGGAAGATGCTAGGGAGATTCAGATGGAAAATAGCTGGCAGTGTGGAGGAAATATCTTACACCAATAGAAATGTCACAATTAGCCTTCTAAAAGATGCCTGATTTACCCATGGAAGATTAGAGTAAGAAGTTGAATTTTGACAGTACCTTTGCAGGGAGTAATAGAGCACCTCCGACATTTTAATCTCATTCTCCCAAAGTGTTCAATAGAACCTGTGAACAGGAACCAAATGTCCTTGCAGAACTAAGTGAAAGACTTCAGAGTCTAATGTATTTTTCAAACAAAGCCAAATAATTTCTCAGATTAATTAACTAAGGAGAGAAATAAGATGATATTGGGCACCAGCTGAAAAGTTTACCTTCAGGAAATATTCCTTCCCTTTCTAAAAGTTATGCTGACCATCTTGACGTTTACACCAGCATGATGAGCTTCCAGTATTTCAAATCTCTGTAGTAGCATCACTCCATCATGTCAGCTGAAATGGGCCTCAACACACTAGGCAATGTAAAAATGTATCTGAAAAGACAGTGCCTACTTCAAATAATTTAACAGGTAGTTTTCTTATATGGGTTGAAAGACACCTGGTCATATGTGCCCAAGGAAATTTTTCTGAAAATTTTTGAATCTTAATGCAGCTTGAGATACAGGTGTTTGAATCTGCTTTTGTGTTTGCATGTGTATATGTAGATTGCGTGTGAGTGTAAAATAACTGTATCTAGATATCTATAAATACATATGCAATGAGACAATTAAATGCCCTTTGGAAAGTATTTTTGTGAGCCCTAAGGCAACTGGCAAAGGTGATTTAGGAAATCACTCAGAATTTCCCCTCTATTTGGTAACAAATTCATTTAAGGACCTCTGGAATGTCCCCTTAGATCTCAACCCCTGTATCAGTAGAACAGAGACAGGCCTGCCAAGATTTGTACATTGAAGTTGAAGACACCATTAGGTTCCACTGTGGAAATCTATCCTGCTCCTTGACTCTCATGTACTGTGTAAGCACAACATCATTTGCAGTGTGGGGGCATGGAGTGTGCAGATCAACTGTGACTACCCCAACAACTTTCTACTAAGATGACTGGCCATAAAATGTGTTCTCACCTGCAGGATTATGTCCTTCTCACTTCATATGGATGCACATCAAGTCACCTGGTGTCTGAAAGGGCTTGCTTATAGAACAGGAAAGCAGCAGTTATGACTTCATTTTGTTGTTTCTTCCTTTCCACCATTTCTTCTATTCCATCCCTCTTAGTGCAGAATCAGAGAATTACAGAATCCTGCAAGCTTGGAAGGGACCCCTGGGAGCCATCTGATCTCACACCTTGCTCAAAGCATAGTCAACCTAGGCCGGGTTGCTCAGGGCCTTGTGGACAGAGAATCCACAACCTCTCTGGACAGTGGGCTCCAGTGTTTGACCACTTTCATGGTGCAAAGTTTTTTCACTGGCATGTAATAAGAATTTCCATTGTTGCATCTTGTGTCTGTTGCTTCTTCTCCTATCACTGTGCACCTCGGAGCAGAGTCTGTCTCCATCATCTCTATACTCTCCCATTTGGTAACTGAAAACGACCGCAATGTCACCTTTTTTTCTCATGCTTCTCTAACCCTCCTTAGATATACATCTTAAAAATCTTGCCTTCATCCACAAGGAGAAAGAAACAATGCAGAAGCTGTCATACTGGAATTTATAGACCACATGTGTAGTCATTTTGCTTCATTGCCTACCCTTTGGTGATCTTAAATGATTGTGCCAAAAGTTCCTCAGGTTGTAGCTGTCCTTCTGTACAATTCTAGGTGAAAAAAAAAAAGTCCTAAAGATCCTGTGTATGTGTTTTAAACTTGCTATTATAATAGTAATATTATAAAGGAAAATGGTGATGTATTTTTTAAGTCATTGTCTAATAAGATTAGAGTGACCTCTATGGGTGAAATGAGGAACATCTGGCAGTTTATTGTCATTTAAGAACTGTTTTCAAAGGAGCTTCAATTTAGAGTGTAGTTGAACTGAAGTTCAGCTAAACCAAACCAGTGACCTAGTGGACTTCAAGTCCCACACTGGTCCTGCATGCCTACTGTTGTTGATTCACTCTTATGGGCCTAAATTGGCTGGCAGAAAAATAACTTCATAAAAGACAGTGAGTAGACAGCAAAGTGAGTCACCTTCCTCTGTTACCACAAGAGCTTCAGCACCAGAAGAAGGAAGTGGTGGAAGTGTGTGGCCAGGAGCAGAGGGGAGGGGCAGAGATGTAATGTGTGTTGTCTCATCAGATCCTTGGCCTTTAAACCTAATATACACACCTATGTTTTGTTTTCATTGCACACTTTCTGCTATATCCTGGTTGTAGGTGTTCAACCCCAGCTCATGTATGTCATTAGTTTTCCCTTTGTATTTCCTTTGCTCTCTGGAATCCATATGGCCTCTTCTAGATCCTGTGGGAACCTGATGGATCTAGCCCAGGTTTGTGATCCTAATCTTATCTCTAGGGATAGAAATCAGGAGGTTAACACTGAGGTACGGGGTGATACTCAGCACCATTACTTAGGTGTCTGTGCCAGAGGCAAGTGTCTCCGTTTCCATGCAGTGAAGATGTAGTCAGTATGGTGAAATCTAGAGAGCTTCTCAGCCCTCCCTGCAGCAGCATCCTGCAGTAGGACTCTACACTAAATAGCTGAATTTCTTTCTGGTTTATATTAACCGCATTGACACAATACAACTCAGCTGATTGAACATAGGTGTCAGATGTCATTTGTACTACCCGAGGATGCCTTGTCATTCCAAAAGGTTTCACAGTATCACAGTATGCTTGGGATTGGAAGGGACCTCGGAAGATCATCTAGTCCAATCGCCCCCCTGGAGCAGGAACGCCTAGGTCAGATCGCACAGGAACATGTCCAGGCAGGTTTTGAATGTCTCCAGAGAAGGACACTCCACAACCCCCCTGGGCAGCCTGTTCCAGTGCTCTGTCACCCTCACTGAGAAGAAGTTTTTTCTCAAATTTAAGTGGAACCTCTTGTGTTCCAGCTTGATCCCATTACCCCTTGTCCTATCATTGTTTGCCACCGAGAAGAGCCTGGCTCCATCCTCATGGCACTCACCCTTTATATATTTATAAACATTAATAAGGTCACCCCTCAGTCTCCTCCAAACTAAAGAGACCCAGCTCCCTCAGCCTTTCCTCATAAGGGAGATGCTCCACTCCCTTAATCATCTTCGTTGCCCTACGCTGGACCCTGTCCAGCAGTTCCCTGTCCTTCTTGAACTGAGGGGCCCAGAACTGGACATAATATTCCAGATGGAGTCTCCAATAGTTCCCATGTCAAATTTGGCAGTCCTATCCACCTTAGAACACCTTAAATGACAACAAGCAATGACAGATGGTTAACCAGACTGAGTCCACTGCATCTTTTGCTTCCACCAGCAATTCCTTTTATTTTCCTCTCTCCTCACTCAAGTGTAGTTCAAATTATATTTAGCAAATAGGTAAGATTTATTTGTAGTTTAGAATGGGCCTAACTCATGCCATTGGTAGCAGGGTGTTTCAAAGCTGAGAAAAGTTATTAATACATTTTCACCTGTGCTTCACAAACATTCTTTTAATGAGACTGAAACACTGTTCAGGAACTGGTCAGTACTTGGCACCTGAGCCAATAATTGGATTAGACTTGATCTTTGCTACTTGCACCAGTTTCTCTGAACACAAACATAACAGCACATGAAAGTAGCACATCTTTTGCAAGCAATGGATATCTAAGAACATTTTATCCTGGGGCAAATGAGGAAAAAGATTGGGCATTGTTCCCTACAACATGGATTTTGCCTGGAAAGGGTCAGACCTTCCACTGGCAAAAACTGGACCATGTTTGTGGAAATGGAGAAAAAACCCTGATTTACATTTCCTTGCACTAGTCATCTATAGCTTCCCTGTTTGCTTTGGTAGTGTTGGTCTATAAAATTTGCAACACAGTGAGGAGCAAGGGTTGGCTTTGGGTAACTGGATGGCTGTACTTCATGAGCAGTTGGTAATTTTAGGTTTGTGTTGTGCCTGCTTAAATAGACATAAATGGAAATTGAGCACTATGAAAGAAGCTGAATGCTTCAGACAGACTTGTTAATGTATACTGTGTTGTTTATCTTTTTATCTGTTTATTTATTTATTTTAGATGGCAAAGAATTTGATGCGTTTGTGTCCTATGCAAAGCTAGACTCTTGTGAAAGTGACTCTACTTTAATTAGCGAGGAAAAATTTGCCCTGGAACTTCTTCCAGACATGCTGGAAAATAAATATGGGTACAAGTTATGCCTTCTTGAAAGAGATATTATTCCAGGAGGAGGTAAGGTTCCTGTGGATGGTAGAAAATCTTCAGTTCTTTATAATTTTTTTTTTTTCACTCTCCAAAAAATCTTATGCACCAGATCAGCAAATGGTATATTTTGGTACTGGAGCTTCTGCTCAAATTTCATACTGTTTTGATCTGAGTGTGGTTGCTGGGTAGCTATTAGACTGAGACAAACCTTCCTATCTAAGTATTTATTTGCAAACAAGCTTCATTCCCTGAAAAGAAGACCCCAGATATTTCATTAGCTACTTTGTGAGCAACTTTATTCAGTGCTACCTGC
The DNA here is from genome assembly GCF_964273445.1 of Streptopelia decaocto. Lineage (NCBI taxonomy): Eukaryota > Metazoa > Chordata > Aves > Columbiformes > Columbidae > Streptopelia > Streptopelia decaocto. The sequence continues at coordinate 145,592,458 of NC_138663.1, forward strand.
AATAATTAAGAAGTCCTCAGTACCTGTCCCTGGGAGAGACAAAGGCAAGTCCAAGTGTTTCTTGAGACTGTCTTTAAGTAGCAACAAAGTGTGTTGAGGTCTCAGCTGTGCCCGCTACCTCCTGAGCAGCAAGTTGTGTTCTCCAGGCTACAAAAGAACATTTCTAGGGGTTACGTGATTGCTCAGCTTCCCTATTTCTGGTTTTCCCTATTTCTGATTTTCCCTATTTCTGGGGTTTAGCTGTTAATAAAGGAACTGATATGATAAAAAGTCCATTACAGAATGCAGTAACAGTGGCTATTTCTTCTCCAGCATACACAGATGAAGTTGTTACAGCTATTAAACAAAGCAGACGAGTCATAATTATTTTGAGCCCGGCCTACATCAGTGGACCAAGCATCTTTGAACTGCAGGCAGCAGTGAACTGTGCTTTAGAAGACAAAAATATCAAACTGGTATTAATAAGGTTCCAGGCTTTCCAAGAGCCAGAGGTTTTGCCTCCAGTAGTAAAGAAGGCTCTCCGGGTTTTACCAGTCATTACCTGGAAGTCTTCTACTTCTGCTGCTGCAAACAAGAATTTCTGGAAATATATGCATTACCACATGCCAGTGAAAACTACTAAGATGTCGGGAAATTGCAGCCTAAAGGGATTTTTCCAACGGTTATTCAGTCTGGTATATTGTAGTAGAAGTTTTACAGAGGGATGACAGCAGGTTCAGGAATGGTGATGTGATTGTAAAAGACCTCTTCTACACTGACTGACCACTGCGGTCAGCAATATCTCACTCCGAAATAGTGAGAAGGAAGAACTGCATTGTGACTGTGCTGCAGCCCATGGTAAAACTAAGTGACACTGCACACAACTGTCTTTCATAAATTATTATTTGTTATTTTTATTATATTTATTATATTATTTTTCTATTATGTTGAGACATACATGTGAATGTTTTTGTGTTTGCACTGTATTTCTTCTGGAATATTTTTATACTTGTTTTCTAGAAAAAGATTAAAAAAGGGAACTCCAGGGGAAGTCTGCAGTTTAATTTTCCTTATGCAGTCCTATGGGACAAATGCAAATTCTTTTTAGCAGTTATCTCCTCCTGTGGGACTACCAAGGAAGAAGAGCTCTGGGTGTGCCAAAGGGGTTGAGAAAAGAAAGAGCACAGTGTCAGGCCTGATCCCAGTATCTTCATCCTTCCTGTGATGGGAGAAAGCATTCCTACCAGTTGTGAAACGTTTCATTCTTGGAGATACCTGCACTGCTGACCCTGCCTGGTGCCAGTCACTCACTGGTCCCACTGAACCTGTTGGTATTATGGGGTGTGTCACAGTTGTAAATCAAAGTCCTGGTTGTCACATCTAGTGGACTTCCAGGGACTCTGAAGTCTTTCCCTTGCAGCCCTCTGTCTGCTGACTCTCCAGGTTCATATTGCTTACCCTTAAGGCAGCTTGCAGCCTGTGTATGTGTGGCTGTAGCTAAGAGAAATGCAATGTTAAGAAACTCTGAGTAGGAGAGGCACTGATCTGGTGTTCTCTGGACTTCATTTGGCCTTCAAATTAAAGAATCATTGTTTTAGAATGCTAATTGAATAGTTTGTCTACCAGATTCCTTGTTGGAAATAGACTTAAAGAAATATTGCTGTTAACAGGACAAGTATACTGAGAAAAGAACATCTTTTTGCAAGCAGGCTAAGCATTATCTACCTAATTTTATACTGGGTTCAAAGCCTTCAGTAGGACAATCTGTGGTGGTGTGGTGAGGCAGAAGAAGATACTGTCTTACATAAAAACAGAACATCAAATGGCATCACTGGCTATACCAGAGAAAATTTTATCACTACAGTTCCACATGCGTTGGGGTTTAAGTTAAGATCACGATAAGCTTTTGAAGTAAATTTCCCTAGTGGCACCACTTGTTGCCTTTTTCTTTGCACTGCAGAGCATCTCAGAGTATACACCTCAGATCCCTAACATGGAGGTAAATCAACAGTCTGTGAGATACAGCATTGCTTTTCGACACAACCAGATCTGTGGGTAATTTGAATAATCTGTCAGTAAATTAAATTTACTCACTTCTAATGTATGTAATACAGGCTTTAGCAGCTTCTAAACAACATTACTATGTCTGCACACTTTGTTGTCTTAACACAGTTTTTGTGGAGGAGAGCAGAGTCTGATCTTTTTAAAGAAAGTTTCATAATGGTGAATGTTTTCTTGGTTGTCCAATAAATTAAACATCCAGTTTTAGCCAGATTATGTGACTCAGACATTCCTTCTTCTCTTTTTTATAACGTGGTAAGTTACATACATGCATTTTTCAGAGAGGTCACATTTCTAAACGAGAACGCAATTTGCGTGGTCTTCCACCAGATGTCCCTACTGTAAGCCCTGCAGAGTCCGTTTATTTACACACCGAGCAGTTTTGTTCCCAGGTGAGACAGGACTAGTGAGCAGTGCCAAGCGTGGTACCTGAGGTGCCAGTTGTGCTGGGGAGGCAGACAGGGAGTGAGGACAGAAGAAGGCATGGGGCAGGCTCTTCTGCCCGCTCAGGGTGCCACCAGCTCTCCCACCTGATGCTATTTACTCGTGCTACCCTTGTTGCCTGAATGGTATGTGCTGTGACTTTTTTTTTTTTTTTTTTTTTTTTTTGGGCAGTGGGAAATAAAAATCAGGCTGCCTGGATAAATAATGTGGTTGGAAAGAGCTTTATTCCCTAACAGGATGATGCTGTGGCCAGGGCTTATCTGGGTCAGAGCAACCTGCAGAACCGGTATCTTCATACAAACTCCAGGTCCATCTGTAACACAAGGAACAAGACAGGCACGTTAGGGCTTTTAAAAGAAACTCTACTAGGCAAATGAAGCAGCTCTGAGGAAGAAACGGGCGTGAGCATGAGCAATGCGAATCGACAGGAGTGAGTGTTGCGTACCTTCATGCACCCGCTATATCTGTAATAAAACAGTCACAGCCTCAGACATGGGCTCTCCCACACTTGGACGTGCAAAGCTTTTGAACTGGTTGCTGTTACTGTTGAGTCTGGTATGCTGTTCTGCTGCTGCTTATTTGGATGAGTCTGACCTTAGCAAGAGTTTCTTGCCTCACTATGAACCTGACCACGGGGATGCCGTTGGCTCCTCACAAGATATGAGACTGCATGTGTTCACACTGGACTATGACTATGTACAAATTCCCTATGAAGTTACTCTTTGGATACTTCTTGCTTCTCTTGCAAAAATAGGTAAGTAGAAAATGGGATCTTGCATCCTCCTACTTCGACAAGAAGTTAAAAATGTACCATGTAACCAAGTATCTTCTATGCATTTTAGTACCTGGGATTGATTTTACAGGTCCTATCTTCAAAAGAACAGGCGTGTTAGTTATAATGACAATGATGAAATTCTACCTCTGAATGCTTCCAGCATACTTAAGTAAATCTAACCCTCATGTTTCTTTGGCTGTTCATGCTAGTGAGTAGCAAATGGGCTCCCCTCCACAGTGCTGTCCATTCCTTTTCCTAGTCTTTAAACATCACAAGATATTAGCATTTACAACCTGTCACAGCTGTAGAAATCAGTAGAACCAGACTGAGACTTCAATCATATTGAATTTGGGGGAGGAAAGTGGGAAGAATTCTTCCATTGTATGAATAATAGGGAAAATTTCTCTGTTTCACATATTTGCTGTTTAAAGTTGTTCAGAAAGTGATACCAGAGAAGAGGGACTGAGAGTCTTTAGAGAGTTTAGGTCATCAGACCTGTAGGGTAAGTGCCTTTTGAATACATATCAGCACATCGAGTTTCTATTAGAGCTCCAGGTAGGTATCTGAATGAACACAGACAACTCATGGAGAAGCAGAGACTTAAACTAACATAGCAAAACCAGCTCACGATGTGTCTTATGCATTTGCATGGCTGGGCTCAAATTATTTAGACCATTCAGAATAAGTGCAGTGACATCAAATAAACAAAAAGATGGTAATAATGCAAAGAGGAGCACATGTACAATGTCCCAGCTTTATTGATCTTCCATGGGATTTTCAAACATTCCTATAGAATGGGCTGGTGGGTGGGACTGATGATTTTCTGAAGGTGACATGAAGATAAACATTTTTCATTTCATACTCATACAATTGTCAAAGATTGTTACTGCTGAGCATGATTTGTCAGTTTCATAATAGCTTATGGTCTCAATCCAACTCCTATAAACAAATGTCTTCACTGCTAAATTATAATAAAAATTTTCACAAAACAAGTTTGTTGTTATCACATCAGCAGAGTGTGTTAGCAGTAAGCATATTGACCAATTTCTTAATTCATCATCCATAAGCCCACAGGACTTGCAATATGGCTTTTTCACTCTATGTTATTGTTTTGAGCAAGAAATGGATAATTCAGAAGAACTGTGTGATGCCTCCCAAGCAGACCTATGCCTTAGTTCAGAGTTTTTCAATAATACTATTTTTGATGAAAAGTGTGGAACTGCTGACTTCAAATCTATTTGGAAGAAAGAGTAAGTCTGAATAATCTGGTTACTCAGGGAAGGAAATTGCCCAATTGTTAAAATTTTCAGTGTTTTATTCAAGTATTATCTTTTTCTGGATTTCACAATTTCAGGATAGGAAGCATTTATGAAATCTTGAAAGGAGAAGCAATCCTCTTATTCTGTAAAACTGACAAAAAACTTGAACATGATTTTTTTTTAATTAAAAAGGATTAGCGTAGTTACAATCTTAAGGTGTGTTTTTTTAAGAAAAAATGTATTAAATAAATTATTTTGAAACTAGTATTTTTATTTTCCTGTATTTTTGAACATTGACAATTCAAGGGTCACAGAAATGCAGTCGTATCATTAGCTGCTAGAGTTATGGGATGAAGGTTGACCTAGCTTCAGGCATGGACATACAGCAATTGATTTTATAGGTTTCTTAGTCTGTCTCATTTTCATTCTTGTAAATTCTAGACAATTCCTTACATTTCTAGTTGAGGCACCTACCATTTACAATATGATTACACAGTTCCTGGTATAGTGACTAGATAAGCCATTACTAGACATTACCTTAGTATTGGTATTCCCATCTAATGGGAAGAATGATATAGAATCGTTGTATCATTTTTGTTGGACAAGGCCCTCAAGATCGAGTCCGGTCTTTAACCTAACACTGGCATTAAACCATGACCCTTAGAACCTCATCTGCAGATCTTTTAAACATCTCCATAGATGGTGACTCAACCACTTCCCTGGGCAGCCTGTTCCCATGCGTGACACCTCTTCCTGTGAAAATTTTTTTCCTAATATCCAATCTGAACCTTCTGTGGCACAACTTGAGGTCATTTCCTCTCATCCTATTACTTTCTATTTGGGAGAAGAGACCAACCCCCTCCATGCTACAGCCTCCTTTCAGGTAGTTGCAGAGTGTGATAAGGTCTCCCCTCAGCCTCCTTTTCTCCAGGCTAAACAGCCCCAGTTCCCTCAGCTGCTCCTCATCAGACTTGTGCTCCAGACCCTTCACCAGCTTTGTTGCCCTTCTTTGAACTCGTCCCAGCACCTCAGTGTCTTTCTTGACATAAGAAGGCACTTGCAGTAGTAGCACATCAAGGTAGGCAGGAGAAGATTCACACCCACAACATTCATATGGTAACTGTAGACCTTTCTTGGTAAAACAGATTGGCTACATCTGTACTTGTAAACTAAGGAGCACCCTGTCAGAAAGCTGTGTGTGACTGTCCATACCATGTCTGTGTTGATGTGCTCCTTCTCAGCTCTGGCCCATTGCAAAAAACCTTCCCTCAGGCATTGCCTGGGCAGACTGTAGGCTGGGATTTGCTCCAAGAGGCAGTTTGAGTGTGACCACTTCTTGTTGAGGTAGGGAAGAGAATTTGGCTGTATGGATGCAAGCTGAACTTTTCTGCTTGGAAAAGTCTTCAGCCTGCTTAATTTGCTACTGTAGACTCAGCCTTTAGTGAGGAAAATAAAATCCCTTAGGACAATTACTTCCCCAGATATTTGATGGCTGCTGGTAGTTCTTTCACCTCTGCTGAAATCACTGTTTTTTTTCAGTAAGCTAACTTGTAAGGTTATTTACAAAATGCTGTTTACCTTATGTAGGAACAACAATTTTCCCAAAAATGCAAGGTTTATCAGCTTGGGCAAAGCCTTATGTTGCTGTGGCTTAATTCCTGCTGGTATCTCAGCAGTTCTGGATATTTTGGTGTTTATGAGACTTTCGGCCTGTGGATCACCTGGAGTCAGTGCAGTGCTTCAGGGGAGGGCTGGAAATGGACAGACATGAACAAGAGTGTGGCATAGGAGCCACTCCCTGCTCCCTCAGGCTTCTCCAGGTACCTGGTTGGCCCAAATCCATTGGGATCTTTGCAGCCAGGGAGCCTCCTCAGCATTGGGAGGTTGTGGAGTCTCCTTCTCTGGAGACATTCAAAACCCGCCTGGACATGTTCCTGTGCAACCTCACCTAGGTGTTCCTGCTCCAGCAGGGGGATTGGACTAGATGATCTTTTGAGGTCCCTTCCAATCCCAAACATACTGTGATACTGTGATACTGTGATCTCTTTGAGATGGAGGGACATACTGTGCCTTAGAAGTTTGACAGCTGTGCAGCAAGAATTCTTGAAAAGTATTTTCTTTCCAAATTATGGAGTACCTTTTCAAAGAGGTTTCTGCATTTCTAGAAGTGGAGCTCAGTCTCAGGCACACTTGCTCAGAAATTGAGAGCTGGGAAGGGGGAAGAGAAGAGATTCATGACCAAACTCTCTGTTGTAGTGATACAAGTCTGTGAATGTTTTATTTTGAAGAGAACGGCACTGCTTGTATATTTACTTTCATAATCCTCAAAGCAAAACTTGGCTGAAGAGAAAGCATTCAAAGGCAGGGAAAATATCTGTCTGATGTCAGGTTAATTTAAAGTATAATAATGCCTGAATGTTTTATTCAAGGTTTCCATCTCTATCATCGATTACCAAGACTCATGCCTGAAAGCTGCATCCTGATTGCCATTGGAGCACTAGTAGGAACAATCATCTTTGCTTCTGATCACAAATCTCCACCGGTGATGAACACAAGTATTTACTTCTTGTATCTCCTTCCACCCATTGTCCTGGAGGAGGGTTATTTTATGCCAACTCGCCCATTTTTTGAAAACATTGGGTCCATCCTCTGGTGGTCTGTGCTAGGATCTCTGCTAAACTCGTTTGGGATTGGCCTCTCCCTCTACGGAATCTGCCAGATTGAAGCCTTCGGCTTGACCGACATCAGCCTGCTGCAGAACCTGCTCTTTGGCAGCATGATTTCAGCTGTAGATCCTGTGGCAGCTCTCGTAGTTTTTGAAGAAGCCTCTGTTAATGAGCAGCTTTACATGATGATCTTTGGAGAGTCATTGCTAAATGATGGCATAACTGTGGTGAGGTTTTTTTCCATGCCTTGTCTTTTCCTCTTTGAGCTCTTGTGGCTTGTAGGGTTATTTGGCACAGGGCAAGAGCAGCTCTGAGGAGATCCTAGTTAAGTTATTTATTTTATGGACACTCCATTGGGAACAAAAAATTTTAAGGTATGTAAAAGTTGCACCTTCTATTAACTCTTTAAAAAACATATTGGTTTAGAGCTGCTGGAAGAGGGAAGCATGTGCATACAAATTAGACATCACATCTTGCTTTTGCATCCACTGAAGTGAATGGATGTTTTTGTTGGTAGGATGAGTATAAGACCTAGGAACCTTCTTGACATTGTGCAAGCAAATAAATAGAAAATTGTAATGCTTAAAGACTGAAAGCAGCAGGAGTAACACATGCCTTATAAAGCCCCCTGCAAAAAAAGAAAAAAAAGCCAGATGTGGACAACTTCCAGCACCTCCGAGGAAGTTCCCCAGAGACCTTAGACAGGAATTCCAAAAGCCACTAATAACTTAGCATAACTCTGTTTCTATGAGTAAAAAAATTGACATCTGCCAAATGTTCACCTTTCTTGGTTGTCTTAAGTGTTCAGAAACTATGCTCTGGAACAAGAGAGGGCTTGTTTGTTTGATTGGTTTGTGTGTTTTTTGAGTAGGAAAAGAGAGTTTTTACAGAGCTTCTTTTGCTATCTTGACCCTTTTCTTATTAGTTCTACTAAAACTTGGGGTAACCTGAAATTCTAGCTATAAACTACAATTGACAAAGATACTAAGAACATGCATGCTTTGCAAGGAAGAAATTTCAAGCAGGAAATTCATTGCTCAGAAACCCACAGGACTGCCCACGTGCTGCAAGTTAACTGCAAGTTAAGGAGTTTTGCTAGATAAGATCTTCACAGAATTTAAATCACAGGAATCTAAAACACATAAAAACTATTCAGATACTGTCATACATGACGCTCATGCACAACTTGGACTTGTAAAATCTGTACAGAGTTCATTGCTGAAAGGCTTCACAGTAGAAGCACAGTTTATGAGTAATGCAAAAAGATAAAGGATTGGAGTCATTTCTTGCAGCCACAGCCTATTGGTCATCAATCCTTTATCTTGGTGAATCAAAGATGTAGTAGGGCTGATGTAGAACCAAGTTCTACTTAGTTACCAAATTGTTACTGAATGTTACTGAATTTTACATGCAAACTGCTTACATGTTATGGTTGCAAGAAAAAAGTCCTCAATTCATCTATCACTTCCACTTGTCTTTTTGGTTCCTTCAAGTGCAGACCTCAGAAAATAATAGCTCTCTGCCTCACTCTAGAAGAGCTTATTTAATCCTTTTTTGACTGTCCCTCTACCACGTGTTCCCATTGCTTCCAGCTGTTATTTGTGATGTGGAACAAACTTACAATGGTACTTACATAAGATTTCAGTCAGGATCCTGTTACAGCATAAATTTGTAGTGACAGAGAGCGTGTAAAAACAGGGGTATTTAGGCGTTACTTAGCAGCACTAGATGTGTTAGCAAAAGAGATGATACGCCTGTATGTGGGGAGTGTTGGCTACAGTGCTGTGAATTCCCTTTGCCCCATGCACCCTCATCACGTTGCAATCTGTTTGTCAACAGATCTCTGCATCACCCACCTCCCACCATTTTCTGGGGGGTTCAAGTTTCCAAAATCTCTGTGTGGCTTCATGTTTGAGAAGACTGAACTATTTGTCAAATGGATAGAGCCTAATAAGTGGCTTTCTCCTGTTTGATACACCACTTGCTTTTGAAAAGTCTTTAAAACTCTTTACCTCACGGGTCCAGTCTTTCCTCCCTATTTCTCTCTTGTTTCCTTTGAGTTAACTCTCTGTGTTTAAAAAGGTAATATCATCAAGATATATTAAGTATACATATTTTTCTACTGTTTAAATACAAATATCCCCCAGTTCTCTCCAGCCTGCTTATCAGCCTGAACATTTTTTTCCCCAGCAGGAAATACTGGTATGAATTTTGCTGAAGTTATATATTATGTTTGAGACAACAATAGCTCCCTCTCCTATATCTAGTTCAATATCATGGTATAAAATATGTGCAAAATAACAGTCTGTGGAATTAGAAGGGTGATTTAGTAGCTATGCCTTTGACTTAAGGGACTGGAACAAAAATGTGTAACTTACACATTTTACCCTTTGTACCTTTTCCTATTCTCCTCAGTAGGGCCATGTCTATGGATCGAACAAGAAGGCTTCTTTTCCCAGTTGTTTCTGAGAGAACCGTTAGCATCAGAACAGTACACACAGCAACAGGACTGGTCCTAGCATGTATCATACATTAGTAGAGTTTCAAAGCCCTGTTCCAAAAAGGGATGTTTCTAAATCCATTACAGATTTCATTCAAACCTGAATACAGGGGAAGGACCCTGATTTTGCTGCAAACTGTTTCAGGCATGTGAAGCCACATATACACAGGTCATTTTTGTTTCAGCAGGAGCTGAGCGCCTGTGAGAATCAGGAAACTGAGAATTTCCCTTCATCTCTGAGGCTTGATTTTAGAAACACTGAGGACACCTATACATCATGCTGTACTCAACATGAAGTGGCAGTGACTGTTTTCTCTGATGGTGCCCACTCTTCTTGGTTTATCAGTAGCAGAGCAGTTAAAGAAATCTACAGTGTGATGGAGACCAAAGTAAAATTAATTTCTTTGAGTTTACCTCTCTGATGTCACAGAGGAAGGCTTTGACTGCTGGGATGCATGAATCCTAGGAAGGAGAATGGAGATATTCTCTGCTCCCGCTACTGAAGTTCACCCACTGTGTTTAGAGTCAAATTAAATGCATGTGGTCAGAAAGAGTTATCAGGGTGGAAAGGAAGTGTTATCAAAGCTGCCTGTGTTGGTGGTTAAAGCAGTCACTTGAAGATCTTTTTTCCAATGCTTCTGATGTGGATGGTATATGCAGTTTTTCTATCATGTAGGCAGCTGGAGCAGGAACCAGTCCCTGGGGAGGTCCCCTGCGGGCAGCAGTGTCACGCACTCCCTTCCTCTTCCCAGCTGTAACAGCCACCCAGTGGTACACCGCTACACGGTAATGTCCCCTCCAAAAAACCCAGAGCATGACATTCTCAGCATTGTTAAATGAAGCCAACTGGCAATCCATCCCTTCTTTTTCAGTGAACAAAGGCATCCTGAGCTGATTCAGGCTTTCCTACAAGATAAAGAACTATAATACTCTATTTACTGGCATAACCACTGCAATGTAATTTAGCCAAGCAGCAGTTACATGGAGCCTTACTTGTGCAACACAGTGCAGTATATTGTACAGAATAGTTTACTCCCACAAAGAATTTTACAAAAAAAGTGGAAATTTTGTCATAGTTCCATAATTTTCATTTTAATGCCAATTCAGTTATATCATATAGACAGTTGAACTAGAAAAAGAGAGTAAAATACTAAGCCATTTGCTGAGGATGATTTGCTTTATTCATAAGTCAGCATAGATTCATGCCTTGGTATCATTTATAAAGAATGAGAAGTCTTAGTAGGAGTTTGAGGTCTGGCAAGAAAGAGGGAACAGAGAGAAAACCACCTTTGTAATTAAAAGCTATATGGTAAGTACAGTAATGTTTACCTACTGTGGAGACATGAATCTTCCTTAACTGCTATTGAAGAGCCTAATTTCATACATGGTCATCACAGAATCACAGAATCACAGAATCGACTGGGTTGGAAAAGACCTCAGAGATCATTGAGTCCAACCCTTGGTCCAACTCTAGTCCGTTTACTAGATCATGGCACTAAGTGTCCTGTCCAACCTGAGTTTAAAAACCTCCAGGGACGGCGAGTCCACCACCTCCCTGGGCAGGGAAAAGCAGCTCTGGGTATTTTGTTACATGAAACATTTTGTTGTACTTTGTCTGTCCCCCAGAAATATTAGCAATGAGCCTCCTGGGGAACTGGCTGTGTGACAGCTCAAGGTCATACGTGCCCAGCAGAAATTTAAGATTAGATAGTAGCTAGGGAATAATTATTATCCTAATGAGCTTGACTCTTTTACCTGCACAGATCTACTTTAATCTTCTTAATAGCCTTCTGGAATTAGCTATATGAAGAAGAAAGACCAAAGAAAACCAGATAGGGCAAATGATTTTGGTCCCTTTAGCATTTTTTGCACTAATGCTTTGGTGCAACAGCTTTGGAGAGCTGGTATCTCTAGATGTTCCCCAAATCCTCTTGAAAACTAAAAGGTGAATTTTGTGTGTTACACACTCCCTGTAAACAGATCTAACAGGATTTGTTGTTAACTGACTGTCAGTAACCTTGAAGACCCTTTTAGCACTACACCACTCATTACTGTGGAAGCTTACTGTTGCTTTCTAAAAGATGGATGGAAGTGGAATATACTGAAGATTTTTTATCACAAATGTCTCTAGAAAACAAATTATTGATAATAAAAGTATGGTAAACTTATCAGCTCTAAACTAACTGGAAATTAACTTGACAGATCAAATTATATAATGTAGCAAATTCAATCCTTCTTCTAATTTGACATTGTTTTATTTTTTATTTGACTTTTCAAGCTTTATAATTGACATATAAGTGTGAAGGTTCTTTAGGCCATTTAGAGTGCCACAGGTTTTGATTCTGACTTTGAGATTGACACAAAGCTCCTGGGAAGGAGGTTGAGTGGCATCAAACCCAAAACATGTGAGGATAGAGAGGCTGTATTTTTCTGGCTAGAGGCAATATGAAACTGAAGTTAACAATTTCCCAGTTCCTTTCCTTCCCTTCCCTCTCTGACTTCCTTTCCCATTCCCAGTGATGTTTCATTATTTTTATGCATCAAGTACTATTGAAAAACATTTAACATTCTGGAGTCCATCTAAGGAATTGTGTCCATTCTCATACAGACAACCTAAACGGGATTTAAGTCAAAAGCATGGTTCTTAATCACTGCCGTACTCCATTCTGACTCAGAAAAAGAACATGTAGGGGAGAGTCTGGGGTTGGTAAGGTACCTAGTTGGGCATTCAACTTCTGATACAAAGACCAATAATTAAGTTTGACTGCAGAAAAGAAACAAAAAAGAGCATTAATATTTTTCTATTACTTCAAATGCATTTGATACCTTTTTTTTTTTTTTTTTAGGATACTTAATTCTGGGACTTGTTAAGAGCCAGCCGAGATTTCAACTGTTACTTTGCTGAGATGTCCAAAACATTTTTAGGCATATATTTATACACACACAAAATTAGTAAGTTCAGAAAGATGCCTGACTGCTGTCTCCTTGTTTTCACCCATAGGTGTTATACAATATCTTCATCGCCTTCACCCAGATGCACAGGTACGAAGAGATCGAATCCATCGATGTCTTTGCTGGCTTCGCCCGCTTCTTCGTGGTGGGGCTGGGTGGTATGCTGTTTGGCATTGTCTTTGGATTTGTTTCGGCATTCATGACCCGTTTCACTCACAACGTTTCTGCTATAGAACCCCTGCTGGTCTTCATGTTCAGCTACCTGTCGTACTTGTCCGCTGAAACCCTTTACATCTCAGGCATTTTGGCGTGAGTATCCCTTATGGCTTTTTGGATGTCGTCTAGAGGGAAATGGCGTTTTGAGGAGGTGGTTTTCTTGAGGTTATTATAATACAAGCATTTTTGGTCTCTGGCCTAGAGATCTGCAGTGATTGGCTTCTAAGGGGTCTGTAAAATGCCATGGTAACTAGGAAATGTAAATCCACAGTCAGCATAGGCATAGAGGTAGTAATGAGAAGTAGATAGCTGCTCTGAATTTTTTTTGTATTTCTGCCCATTGGAAAAAACATTGCCAAGCGTGAGTAAAATGACAAGTGCTGCCACCATCTGGCTGCTACCTGTGGTAAGATCAGCTGAATGAAAAAATTGATAATAGACCAGGTATCTGTATTTATAGGCTGTATTTATCTGTTATTTCTAAGCAGCATCACCATCAGATTGCAATGGGATAAAAAAAGTAATGAGTGTAGAAAATGAAAAAAAAAAAGTGCCTGATTTCTTGCTTTTGTATACAGTTCTCAACATCAGCTCTATCATGATTTACTGAAATTATATTACATTTGAACAGTGTCACTGGAGCTGAAACTGGCTGAAACCCAACAAGTGAGAACATCAAGCACACATATGCACACCTTGCGTATGCATACACATATATTACCTACACTTATGCATATATTGCATATGCATATATATATATATATACGCACTCATGCATATGGATATTGATGATCATATTTTGATGTAATTAGCATAGCTTGATACTGCAGTGCTGGAGACTGTTTCCTTAGAGTGCTGTGAAGGTGTGGGTGCCCACTGGAGAGACAAGTGAGTATTGTGCAAAAGAAAGAGGACGGCAGCAGGAAAGGAATCGAAATAGAAAGGAAGGAATAGATGTGAGAAGGTTTATGAGGAAACTGCAAGTATGTGAATTTAAAAGATACCACACCAAACAGCCCCTCAGCAGGGTAAAGCATGAAGAAATGGGAACCTGATGGTGGTGAATGTTCCAGCTTGTGCTGCTGGTAGCCACAGGGTCAGTGGCCAGCTGGGGGGTGGCAGCAGCCTGCACAGCCTGTGTTGGCTCTGAGCTTGCATGCTGGTGGGTGGCCCTGGTTTTGTAGAAATGAGTTTCCTTTATTGAGGATAAACTGGTTTAAACCTAGCACATATAAATGTGTGGATACTGATGCCCCAACGGGTGTGCTTACTCACCTCTACCTGTCAAACCCTGATTTGTTTAGCTTCAGAGCAGAATTGGCTCTGTAAAAATAACCACTGCATGATGGTCCTGGGAAGCAATATCTGAATATTTAACCATATTAAATAAATACTTAGGATGATATTTTTTTCTGAGCAATTAGAAAACTTTTGTTGAGCAGGGTTAGACCTAATACGTAGTGAGCAAAAGTACCATATGGACCCTTTCCTATCTGCACTGCCCCAAAATACAGCTTCTCTGCCTATTCATTACACTAAACTACATACCTCTTTATTTCTTTTGCTTCCTATTTTCATCAAAGTACTGAAATTATTCATAGTAAAAGAATGTTTATATAATTGGGATGTATTATTCTTACTGTTTCATTAAGGAAATTATTGCTTGTTTTAGGGATGGGAACTTATTGTCACTTCTGAATTATTGAGGATTTCATTCTTTTTTCACTTTGATCCTGAAAGTTTATCATGCATGTGTCTCTGAAAGTCAACAGTATTAAACATTAATGCCTAGTGGCCTTGTCTTAGAGTGTCCTTGGACCTACTAAATGTCTCAGCTCCACCAGCATACTCTTGAGATTTCTTCAGTGGAAATTAAATGAGCAGAAACTAGATGAAGGGTTATTTAATGAACAGTCAGTGTTCTCTGAATTCTCAAGTTTGGAAAAATATAATCACAAATAGCCCCCCTCAAACTAAAATAATATCAGTAGAAACTAGATACATGATGTTACTAGCATAGCACTCAATCTAACTGTTTCCTGTGACTATGGAAAATGAAGGGAGGAGAAGGAAACCCCCTTCAGTAGGGCTGCTCAAAGACTGCTGCTCCATGTGATTGTCACCACTGTCTGTGCTGGCTGCCTGCTGATACCCCTGAAGCAGGTGCTAGACTTCAGTAACATCGAGGAGGTAGAAAACATCCCTTTGCTTTCTTAGGCACATTCCCCACACCCTGAGTAACTAAAAGTGGGGAAGGACACATCTGTAGGATAACTCAGTGTCCCCTGGAGAGTTACAGCAGCTTACCCTCTCCCCATTGACCTGCCAGCTGACTGACAGGAAGCCATCTGAAACCTTGACCACAGCATAGGACTATCACTGATTTGTCCCACCACCACTTCAAGGGAGAAGGTCACTAAGAGGCAGGGTATGTGCCTCTAGCCGATCTGTCTACAGGTTGGTACAAAATCAACTTGCCCTTTGAGACTCAAATATTTGGTGCTTGGTGGCTGTATGTTAGGTGCTCAGGGTAAAACAGACTTTGAACATGATACCCTCACTTCCTCATCAGGAAAGCTGACTGGTTTGCTTCCTTTTTCCTGTATGTAAAATGGATTAATAAATCTGAATAAATGCACTCTTCTGACTAATGAAATAGCTACTGTTACTGAAGAAAATGCTTCTTGCTATTAGGAAGGTCTAAGTTTGATCATGGGGAGTACAGGTAATGAAGGCTGGGGTTGTACTTAAATGAAAAGAAAAGCAGGTTGTGGATGATGTCTGATGTTTTGCCTGATACAGAATGACAGCATGTGCCGTGACAATGAAAAAATATGTGGAGGAGAATGTTTCCCAGAATTCCTATACCACGATAAAATATTTCATGAAGATGCTGAGCAGTGTCAGCGAGACCTTGATTTTTGTGTTCATGGGAGTGTCTACAGTTGGGAAAAACCACGAGTGGAACTGGGCCTTCATTTCCTTCACTCTGTTCTTCTGCCTCATTTGGCGGACACTGAGTAAGTCAGCTTTTGCAAGCAAACTTCTCTGCACTTCTGAGAGAAACCCTTTGGTGCAAAGGTATGTTAGAAAAGTCTGTGCAGACTGGTATAACCGGTTTAATAATGAATTTACTAGGGTTATGTTACTGACAAGTTAATTTCACAAGTCTACAGGTGGAGAAAAAGGAGGGGAAAAAACCCAAACAAATCTGAATGCTAGTCTCCAAGCACAGACTTTATTATTAGGTGAGAATGGAATATTTTAAGCAAAATTAAAATATTACCACAATTATGCCTATATAGATGCTGATATCTTAGTTAACTCTATGCCCTTTGGTAAGTGGGCTTCATAATTATTTAATTGGACACTGTAATTAACTTACTAAATAGATAATGTACAACAGCACACTTACTTTTGGTGCTATAATGCTAAAAGTCCTGAGCCAGGAGTGCTAGAGGCATTGAAAAAGAAGAGAGGTGAAAAATTAACACTGATGAATAACTATACAGGGACTCTGTTTCCTTCCTTATAACATACCTAGGCCAACAGTGCTATGCTATTGCTCCTTACAAGTCAACTCTGAAATTTTAAACTGCTAGAAAAGAATGCCTGTTTGAAATTACTCCAGTTTTACACACAGCATCCCCCCGTTCCTGCAAAGATCCTCTACTGGAATCCCTCCAGCTTGGGCAGGGCAGCTTACAGGTGACATTACAAGAGCTGTGGGACACAATATCTCATTCTCCTAATGTCCAAGATGGGTTGACAGTAACATTGAAAAAGGAGAAGCAGTAAGAAGGCTGGTGGTGTCCTGGAGGTGGTAGCAGTCCTGATAGACTTCTCGTGCAAGCTGCTCTTGTGCCTGTTAGCCAATTTACCACAACTGTGGAAGCAGAGAAGCAACACATGGCCATCTTCTCCTTCATCTACTAGTACTGTCCTGCCAAACACTCTAGTAGACATTAGAGAAGAAATAATGACCTACGGGATCAGACCAACCATCCAGCAGTGTTTTCAACAAAGTCTGTAGGAGATGCCAATTAGGGAAGGCTTGCAAGCCTGGCCACTTTCTGAGCTCTGTTCACCTACTGTTTCCTCAAGACCTACAGTCACTGTGTTAGGGTTGTAGGAAGGTACACTCCTTGCCTGTGCTATATGAGGGTCTGTTTTGGACCTGTTGACCATGAATTATGCCATTCTTTTTCTGAATGTGAATGCTCTATTCTGCATCAGGTGAAGTTACAACTGCTGCAAAAGAAAGCACGTTTACTCCTGGAGAAGATGATGAATTATGGAACACATCCTATTCAGCCATTGTTATTTGTTTCTTGCATTTAGTTAAAAATATG
This sequence comes from Streptopelia decaocto, assembly GCF_964273445.1. Lineage (NCBI taxonomy): Eukaryota > Metazoa > Chordata > Aves > Columbiformes > Columbidae > Streptopelia > Streptopelia decaocto. The sequence continues at coordinate 145,609,662 of NC_138663.1, forward strand.
AGTGAATGATACTTTTGTAGTGAAAGATGTTTTGAAAGTAGTACATGAGAGGACCAAAAATATGGTTATACAGGAAACCTTATCTCTGACTTTTTGTAACTTCTGAGTGCCTGAATTTGCCATCATAACTACATTCTTTTTGAATTTCAGTAGAATGTTTCAGAGTAATTTATATCTTTTAGAGAAAATGAGAAATCCAAATATTCTATCAGGTGGCCTAGGAGGAGTATTGCAACATAAGTACCTACCTTGGCTAAGTTAGTAGGCTAGTTCCCCATGCTTCATTTATAATCAAATAAGGCTTCTCTGGAGCACCCTGCAGGGCAGAAATCTACATTGAGCACTTGCTGCTACCTCCTACAGCATTCAGCCCTTGTCTATATTCCTTTTACATACAGAGCCCAGGCTTGAGCTCTGGGCTTTGGCCCCACACCACTTGCTACAGTATTGAGGGGGAACAAGACCTGTCAGGTGATTCATCAGGGCCAGCTGTGCCCTGAAGGTGGAGAGGACAAAGTAAGTGATAGTTGCTGGAGACTGGTTGATAAATCAACTGGAGAATATGCCTTATCTTCTCTGCCACTCATGAAGAAGGAAGAAGTAGCTGAATATTGAGGGCAGCCTTAACTGAGACAGTGGATGCTAAGATCCCTGAGAGAAGTGAGCACACAAACAAACAGAAGAATTACAACCCTGGACTTAAAAGGGCAGATTTTGGCCAGTTTAAGTGGTCAATAACGTGGAAAGGGAATTGGCTGGACCACTGTGCTCAAAATACTGGTCTAGTTGGTGGGTAATGACATCCCACAGGGCTCAGTACAGGGACCAATATTGTGTCAGTGTCTTCATTGATGACCTGGAGGATCGAATGGAATACACTCTGAGCAAGTCTGTGGCTGACACCAAGCTGCAGGGACTAGTCAATATTCTGGATGGCTTCCATTCAAAGGGACCTGGACAGGCTGGAGAAATGAGCTGACAGAAAGCTCATGAAGTTTAGGAAGAGGACCTGCAAGGATTTACATGTGGATTGGAATAATCCCACGAACAAGTACAGCCTTGGATTCCAGTAAGCAATTCTGCAGAAAAAGGCTTGGCCTGGTGGACAACAGGTTGAACACCAACCAGAATTATGTCCTTGTCCAAAGGCCCTTTCCAGCCTACAGTACTGCGAGTCTAACATTTGGGATCAGCTAAGCATTGGCATTAAACCTCTGGGATTAAGGTGCTATTTCTTAAATCTCTCAGACAGTTCATCCCTCAGTCAGAAAGAACATCAAGAGCAGGAAGAAGATGTTGGCTTGACCCTCAAAGCCCATACACATATCAAGACCTTTGGTTTTTAACCATGGGAGCCCTGGAGAAAGGCTCTAACCAGAGGAAAAGGGAAATATGTGAAGGATCAAATATGTGCATTTGAACGGCTCTACCATATAGGGATGACTCAAGTACTCAGCAGCAGAGGTGATGTGATTCATCTGGGTTGACAGCAACAAATAATTAATATTTTCTTTCTAATCCTGGACCAATCATGGGCTCTGAGTTTTTAAAAGCTTGCTTTCAGAGTCTATATTGGAATGTCCTTCCAATCAAGACAGAAAAAGTGCCCTCCTGATAGAAAAGCGAATTTGTTGCCACACATCCATACTTCTCTCAGACACCAAGGGGAGTGCTAGAGCTTTCCACAGGAAGGCTGAAACATTTTTCATTAAATTTGTTTGCTAAAATGATTACATCATTTTCTCTGAAGCTTGAGTAAAGTAAAGAGAATTGGCCTGAGGGTAATACCTTGCATACACAGTTTCGGTCTGAGTAGCTGATGTCTAGCATAGTTATAAGTAGCCAAAAAAAAGGTTTTATATAAAGTGGTATCCAACAACTTACATGACAGGATACTGCTACTGTCTTTACCTATAATAATCCACTGAGTTTATCAGTATCAGTTCTGTAAAATAACACTAGCAATTATCAGCAATTTTCAGAATTTAATTCAGTAATTTAACAGTTTTCACACGAAACATAGGACAGGTGTTTCTTTTGGAAGATGAAGAATAAGAGTAAATCAAGCAAATTGCTAAATGTCCTCTATAAAGAAAAGCTGCAGTCCTTACACAGCTGTCTGATTAATTTTAACATGTACTAAAATCAAAATGAAGTTTGAGAAATAAACAGAGAATTAGAGACATGATAAGGCAGAAGATTAAATATTAAAATGCTATTACTCCTTGCCTTTCAGTGAACCTGTCCACAGGACTTGTCGGTAAAGCACTGTTCAAACACTTTGGGCAGATACTGTGCAGAAATCAGGAAACATTGCAAGGGCAGTCACAGGAAAAATTCTCATCCAGCTGTCTTGACTGCAGAAAACTTCAGAGAACTGTGCAACATAAATATAAAAAGTAAATCTTTTCACCCAATCTCACTTCTAAACCGCACTAATGAATTTAAAGCCTGAAGCAGTTAGGAACCACAGTCTTTTCTAGGAGATTATTTCACACAAAACAGATGTAACAGTTGGTCAAAGAGAAGCTACAAGAACTCAAAATTTAAAAGAAAGGTCTGTCAACAGCTGCCAGAGCCAATATGTTGTTTTCCTTTAAATATTTTCCTTTTCTCCTTGCTTAATAATAGTTGTGGGGTTTTTTCCCTTCCTAGGTGTATTTGCTCTCTTCTACATCAGTAACAAGTTCCGAACATATCCCTTCACCTTCAAAGACCAACTCATCATTTCCTACAGTGGCCTTCGAGGAGCGAGCAGCTTCTCTCTTGCGTTCTTGCTTCCAGTGAATCTTTTCCCAAGAAAAAAGTTGTTCATTACTGCTACTCTTGTAGTTATATATTTCACTGTGTTCATCCAAGTAAGTATATTTCTTAATGGATTTCATTCATGTAATAGAGGTGACTGGAAGTTTCATACTGAAGATTGCATTGAATTTACCGTTAGACTAGGACAAGCTATTGTATTTTACAGCCAGATTTAACACTCCACTGTGTAACTACCCTTTCAGGGCATTTGAGGTATTATTAAACAACTTTTTCAGAAAGTCCACATTGAAAACCTGTGTCTTCTAAAGTATCCAGGGAAAAGAGCATTTTTTGTCCAAAATCTCTTCCATTCACTCCACATGTGCTTCCTAATGTTTCCCAATTAAGAAGCATTTTAACTTTACACTTTGGCACAGAAACAATCTCTTCTAGTTGTGCATCTCAAATGGAACAGGAAACAATATGACTGTTTTATGAAGGATTTTTAATTTTTTAGTTTATCTTCATTCATCTGGGAGACAAAATAAAAATATTTTAAAATCATTTGCAAAAGAATATTAAAGAAAAAGGAAGTGAATAATTCAGATTTGTAAGAATAGGTGTCTGGTGCTTCTTCGTTTGGGTCATTCCTCTTTGCTTACAGTGCTATACAGGAGGAACTGAATTTTCAGGAGGTCTTGCACCCCGTGCTCTGCATTTTCTCAAACAAAAATCTCAGATATTCTAGGGTGCCAAGAGAGGGACTATGCACTCATGGTTAGGCACTTAGATTCTACCAGAATGTTTCAGAAAAAATAATTTTGTTTTTCCTAATATTTCCCCTTTTAAAGTGCTATTCCGTAGCAGGGCAATAAAGAATTTGGAACAGCTGAAAATGGTTCCTGAGTGAAACCCCCCAAAATATTTAGTTCTGAAAATGTTGAAGTAAGAGGTTTCAAGATTGTAAGAACCTCACAAAGATAATGTTTTATTTCAAGTGAGTGCTGTTTTGAAGAAGGTTGTCAACGAGTTAGTTACTTTACATAGTTAAAATAGGTTGATAAATACAATCTCGGTTAAAAAAAAAATCCTGATGAGTATTTTTTTATTTGTTTTTGAATTTTAATTCTCTTCTTTAGCTCTCCATACAAGTAATAGATCACTTTTATGCCTAAGACACAGCTTTCCCAATTGATTACAATTAAATAATTTTGCTTACTTTCTGCTTTTTAAAAAATATTACCGTTTTAACTCATTATTCCAAATGCAGGGAATCACAATTGGACCATTGGTCAGATATCTTGATGTTAAAAAGACCAACAAAAAGGAGTCCATCAATGAAGAAATTCATGTCCGAGTAAGTTTTGTGTATCAGTAGTAGTTTTGTATATTGATATTCTAAAAAAGGAGAGAAAAGGTGTTCCAAAAGGGGTGGACAGGAGGAGGTGTTCGTTAGCACTGGCATTCAAAGGATTTGGACACTGAACAGTTTTAACAACATTTGGAGGAAATCCTAGGCATAACTTTCTACAGTATATTCTCTTACTTGCATTCATAGTGACTGTTGTATTATAATATTGTACAACTGTCATGGTGTAGCAAGGCCCTTCTTGATGCGTGTAACCATGGCAGGACAGATGCATATAGGTGGAATTTACAAAATGACTTCTCATCCTTTCCAGCTGGATTTTCCAGATAACTTTTTTGCCATCTTTTGACTGGTTCTAGACACACCGATGCCTTAAAAGTCTTTAATCAAGTTTTATTGAACTAAAATGAGTTGAACCATAGATCTGCAAATTTAGTTTCAAGTTCTTCTGATAAATTGTCTTTTTGCCTCTCAAACATTTGCTTTAGCTCTCAAATTACCATTATATAAAGCATCAGAAAGCTGCTCAAACTGACTTAACAACACTATACAGAATATACATACATGCTCTCATTTTCATAACAGGGAATAGATTTGAAATTCACATTGTTCTTTAAAATTAAGCATATACAGAGACATCAGCAAAATTACGGCATCTCAACTGATTTGAATTTGAAGTGCATTTAATTCTTATTATTTCAACCTTTACACTTAACTTTAAGAGGAATTTATGTTTAAAAGCACCACGTATGACAATATGTATGTAAGAATTGGACATATTTCTCTCTGTTTCTATAATGCTGGAAACACACAAAAGATGATTAAAAATCCTGATGGTTAGCAGTGATGGACTTAACAGTCTAATTGTAATTTGCAAAATCCTCCGAGGACTTGTTGGTCAAGGTAAAGTTTAAGGTGTGGAGTAGCTGGCCCTGTGCTTCTCTCAGGGAGGTCACACAGGAAGAAAAACTTGGTTGACAGAACTAAGAATTTAGTTTTTGGTCTCAGAAGACAAAGAGGACCAGGCAATTTGGATGCTTGGTATCATCTTCCATTGGATACAGTCCTTTAATTTGCTGGGTAGTGGTGAGATGATAGCAGACTGACAGACTTGTCATTTCCATCAAAATATGGGTACTGCAGCCAAGTACAGTTGCCACAGTAGGATCTTTGCCTTGATTTTTAGAGGAAGTTAGATGCTTTCAGAATTAACTCCCTCATTTAAAAAAAATCTCAAAATCCTGACAATAATTGTAGAATTGTGGTGACATTGTTTTCTCATAGTAGCCCCTTAAAATTTTTCCATCTTTGTTATTCTAGTTGATGGATCACTTGAAGGCTGGTATTGAAGACATATGTGGACACTGGAGTCATTATCAGCTGAGAGATAAGTAAGCATCTCTTATTGCAGCTTACTATAACAAAATAACAGGACCAGCATTTTATCTCCTGTAAGCAGGATGAGGTGGTTCTGCAAAGCTTTATGGATCTCTGGCAGGAGACAAACTTCCAATTCTGAGCTGCCGTTCCCTTCACCTTTTCCCTAAGGGAGCCCTGTGATCCTGTTGGCCGTCACCACAGCATGTGAAGGGAAGTGTGTGAAGAGACTAATCTTTCTTTCCCATAAACACTGTATTACAATGCCATGGGCTAAATGTTATCCCTTAGGCTACATCTAGACTTCTGTGCTGGAGTGCTCTGTCTCACCTCTCAGCGTTGCAGCCCAGTAATCCAGCTGGGAGTCTGCTGGTACGCATGGCAACACCTTTCATGACCAGGTTTCTCCCTATGGAGACGAAGAATTAAGAGCGGGAAGGAGGTGGCTGGTTTGCAGCCAGTTCTTGTCCCAACACGCAATAACAATGTATCTAGGGCACACACCTGGACAAAGACGTTAAAATGTTCTCTTGCCTCTCACAGTACCGAGATAGCTTTAGGATATCCATCAGGACTACATCATCGTGCAGTCAATAGGCTGAACAAATCCCTCCTGGAGCAGTAATGCCATTGGAATAGATGCATTTAAGTATATCAGAGAGAAAATGTTAATTCCCCTTATTTCATGTCTGCCCAACAGCTACAAAAGGAGAATTTTATCCAAGCTCATCATAAATCAGAATCAGGGGGAGATTCAAACAGCACACTGTATGTGAAAACATTTAGTGTAAGAGGATTGCATTAAAAGGTATTCCCTAGGCTTTTAAATGCAAATATAAAGATGTTTAGCGTATGTATATCAGAATTAATTAAGTGATGATGATGTTACACAGAAAAACACAGAAAACTCTAATCCCAGTAGAAACATTTATGTACCTGTGTCTGCTTTAGTGTACACAAAGTAGCTTTTGTTGAGAAAAAATGTATTAACTCTGTAGTGCTTTTCCTAGCATTGCAGAGCACATTACCTTGCTGTGGTAAACTGTTCCTTTGAAAGAAACTTAGAAGAAGATCTGCTGTTGTTCTGCAAAATGTCTGCCTGAACACACATACCTGTTCCAAAGGACACACACATTCACATTCAAATTATGCCACACATTAACAATAATTCACAATCTGCAGCATGCAAGCACATAGTATTTTGCGGTCCATTCAATTTCTCTGTTATTCAGAATACAAAGAAATGTATTTTCTCTGCTCTAATTGTCAGGATTCAAAATTATCAGCAACATAATGGGCCTAAACTACTGTAACTGCCGGGCCAGTTAGATTCTCATTGGTGGCTGGCTGAATAGGCCAGGATTACTGTAAGAGCAGCTGCTGCTGTAATGCCTCACCAGAATACATTTGTACAAAAGCATGGAGAGTGGCCACATTCTTTTCTAACAAATGTGGTGGTGCTACATGCAAACACACACCCTCTCTTTTTTGCTGTGATTGCAGCTTGTTTCTCTCTTTTGTCTGGTGGGTTTTGCAATCTCTGTGGACCAGTAGACCATGCCAAATGTCTCCCTAAAGGTCTTCGTACACTGGGCCTTCAGGAGTTCACAGGTGTCTCCAATTTGGATTCAGTTTCCACTGCTGAATTATATATGTATGCATTTGAACGAAGATCAGCTTGTACCACAGAAATAAAATAATATTTCCTTTTTTTTTTTTTTTCACATTTTGACTTAAACATCTCTTTTGCAGATTTAAAAAGTTTGACAATAAGTATTTGAAGAAAATCTTGATTCGGGAACACCAACCCAAATCCAGCATTGTGTCATTGTACAAAAAGATGGAGATAAAACTAGCCATTGAGATGGCTGAGAGTGCCATGAAAATTTCGAAAACATCCACAGCTTCTATACAGTGAGTATTGACCTCCTGACTCTCTGCAGAGTAGGGACAGGAAGAAACAGGACAAAAATGAGTAAACACCAAAAGGATTTAATGTCTTCAGTAGAAAAGTAAGAAAAAAAAAGACAGATAAAAGAAGTTGCTGTTTTGTCAGTGCTCATCATATTTGCACTTTGGCTCTTTGTTCACAGAGTGAAAATTAAAAACAGTGACATTTTCTCTGTTTTTTTCAGTGGCAGGCAGTTTGGAAGAGGAATCATGAGGCAGGCACAGAAGCAGCTCCAGCTGCTTAGATCATAGCAGTGGTTCAAGGTGGCCATACTTGTCACTTAGCTGGCCAGTGGGTTTAGCTTGTCACCGCTAGGTGCTGACAGACCTGTGGGAGAGGCCAGAGCACAGGTCCTGACTCTGTTATCCCAATCAGAAATATTTACTGAGAGTGGATTTCCTTGCAGGTTTTGTAATTTTTGCTACTTCAGTTTGCAGTCACTCAAACCATCTTGCAGTATTGTGGTACTTCTGTACCAACTTCTTCCAACTAAACAGCAATGCAACTTGTCATCGGACAGACCAGAATTAAAAACTGGTGGGATCTCCAGAGCTATCACTGAGGGAACTACCATCTGGAAGAGAAGTCTGTACAAATTGTCACTCCTGCGTACTTTACCTGCTGTGCATGTATTTATCCTCACCTTGTAACCCAATGGTGGGAGTTGCCATTCACAAACTCTTTCCTGTACTTCCGCCAGCCATTGCTGCTGCCACTGCCTGCTCCTTGCTGCTGCATCCTTCAGCCCCTCTCCATTTTCCTCTAGACTTTGGCAGGGCTCAGCATATTTTGATTTTTCGTATTTTCCTCTCAACCCACACCAGAAAGTTCAAATACCAAGTGGACATTAAATTAAAATCTCTCTTGAAACTGTTTGGGTTAATAATGTCTTCAACTACCCGAAAGGAGGTTGTAGCATGGAGGGTGTTGGTCTCTTCTCCCAAGTAACAAGCAACAGGATGAGAAGCAATAGCCTCAAGTTGCACCAGGGGAGGTTTAGATAGGATATTAGGAAACATTTCTTCACAGCAAGGGTTGTCAGGCATAGGAACAGGCTGCTCAGAGAAGTGGTGGAGTCACCATACCTGGAGATGTTTAAAAGCCGTGTAGATGAGGTTCTTAGGGACATGATTTAGTGACAGTGTTAGGTTAATGGTTGGACTCTATGATCTTGAGGGTCACTTCCAACAAAAATGATTCGATCATTCTATGTCAGGTTTCATCTGCTTTGTTGAAACTTATGTCAGCATGCAGCATAAGTTCTGGCCCTTTTCTTTCTAAATAATTCTTTGCCAGGTGGATGATGTTAAAAAGGACTATGCATCTGTCGGGTTCCTTTCTGTCTGCTGGATTCCCTTAACTGTTGGGAGCCAAGAGAAAATGTGCAAGGTTGGCAGACAATCTATGGCAATCAAATCATATTTGTCTTCTTTTCTTGAAGGAAAGAGAAAGTAAGACAAATTGCTTCAGTGTAGTTCTCAAATTCTCTCCTGAGCCAAGAATTTAGATTGAAAAATACTTTAAAATATTTTTTTGCCAGCTCTAATCCATCTGTAATTGAATTTTACTGTGCATCAGCCTCTGATGCACAGGTTCGCCTTCTGAGACAGCCTTTTAAAAATAAAATGTAAACTTAAAAAAAAAAAAAAAGTGCAGCCTGTGGCTGAGGGAAATTCTGATCCTTGAAGGCTGTGAGAATGTTCTAGGAAAATGTATGTTTTCCTGGCTCTGTTCTTCTCTAGATTTCTGCTGTTGAGCACTGGAGGAGACAGAATAGTGAACTCATTGGATCTTTGGTCTGAACCAATGCAGAGGTTATCTCTATTCCCCTGAGCAACTAAGTGACCTTGCTTAACAATAAAAGGTTTCTAAATGGAAGCATTTATAAATTGTTTTATTGTTATAACTGATATAACTCGTACCTAAAGTTCCTATCCTCAGTGAGGACACAAAAATCTGGCCCTAAGCAAGTGGAGACTTGAAATCAAATTCCAATGTATGTCATGTAAAAAAAATATTTGCAATGCCAGATTAGTGAGAAAACTCTCTCATTAGCACTTCTGATCAGTTCTGCAGCCTTCTGGCACATGAGAGGAAATGCTCTATATCAATCAAAGCAGATTTACATCACTGTTAATTTAGCATTATTTTCAGAAAATGTGTTCATGCTGGTGTGATTCTTGCAGGTGCAGTAGGTGTCCAATATGCAGTAAATATTTCCAGTGTAGACTGGAGAAATTTGTCCATGGGCTTTGCAACAAAGTATCCACACTTGAATGAACACAGAGCCTTTTCTTATGGTGGTTTGCGGAATGTAAGGCTTAGAAATAAGGACTTTAAAGACAAAAAAAGAACCTAGCAGCTATTATCAAAACCGCGTTTGTACGGGGTTTTTGGGGGGGAAACGTGACCATTAGAGGGAAATGGGTTGACTTGGATCTTACTTAATGTTGGCTCCATATTACTGCAATACTGACTCGGGTAAGAGTAAATCTTACAATGTATCAATACAGTAGAGATCAGAATCAAGCACCGTGTTGTCACTTGTAGTGGCACAGTTGTGCAAGAGCTGTGCCTGATTAATGTTACTTCCTTCACAGGATTGGTGAAGACTGGTGGAGAGTTCACAAAGTTCAAATTTTAGATATGATACACATAAATAATCTTACAATGTTTGTGAAAGCATTTTATTTCCTCTATGTATGAACTCTCTCCATGGTTAAAGAAGAAAGAGAGACAGTCAGCTTTCATGGCATGTTATCAATTAAGTATTTTCTTTGCAAATATATGTCCTGTACTATGCTTTGTTATAACATGCTGGAAGTTTCAATAGAAACAAAAGAACACTCTCTGTAAGGATAGCTTTATGAGTTTGGTGACATATCAAACTTATTCGTGTTTTTTTGAAAGTTATTTTTTAATATACTGTATACTGCTAAATATAAAAAAGAATCTGTTCCTTATTGCCATATTTCTGCATTGTTATCAGTTGGGTAGGTTAATATCTAATCCCATGAAAAGAATACACAGTTTTTATTTGTGCTTCAGAACAATACAAACTATCTTTATGCTGTTTGTTCTCTTGTTATCCTGGCCCAGCTGAAACTCAGTGAATTTTATTTGCTTTGTTTAAGTCACTTGAAGAGCAAAATGATAAGGCTATAAATGATTTAGGACTGGCCACATCCGTGCTGGCATGTGGAGGGGGCAGGTATGCAAGTGGAAGTGGAAAAGAGATGTTCTGATGCCTTCCCAATGGAGCTCTGCTCACCACTTTCCCCTGTTTATTCCCAGCTCTAAGGTATAAAGACCCTGTAGAGACATTCGCTGAACTGTGGACCAGACAGACAGTTATTACCTACAATGGCAGCACCACCTGCATCAACTATGACAGTTCAATTTGCATTACACAAATGAGCCAAACCTACATTTTATATACTAGACAGGCTAGATTGCCATTAATCCTCAGGGGCTGTTTTTTTTTTTTACTGTCCCATGTGTGCCCTAGGACCTTGGTCTCTCTTTTGTCCAAAGGGAGAGCAGCTAGGGCCCGCTGACAGTGTAGACACTGGTTTCCTTGATGTAGAAATTAGTGTACATAGGCTGTTCCACAGCCTGGGATATTCCAGACCTAGTATGGAATAAAGGCGCATCACACCTAAGCCTGGAAATGTGTCATCATCCCTGGATCCTCTCAGTGTTATCCCTGAGAGCTGCAAGCAAGTGAAAAAACAATCAACCAAAGAAGCCAGCTGGCCTGGAACTGGGTGGTGGTGATGTCCTTTTTTCTCTAATGGTAAATACCTAGTTTTGTTGTTGTTGCTGTTCTTCAGAATCAATCAATGTCAATTAAACATTTGTTGGGAAGGATTTATCAGGGCCAGGATAAGATTTCTGGTCAAATCCGGAAAGGAAGTCCTTTTCTCTCACTCTGGCTTGCCAATAGCTGAGTGGCAAACTCATGGGTCTCTCTCTCATGCCTCAGTGAGATCCCTAAACTATTGATTATCCTAGCCCTGCCCCTAACACTACACTTAAACCTACTGTCTTTCTTTTTACTTCATGAAAAAAATGGCAGATCTCAGTTTTATTCTGATGCAGAATGAAAACACATTCCAAAACCTTGAAATACAGCAGGAATTAATTGTTATATTCCAGGAACTTTGGACAGAGCCAGGTTCACTGTCTACTTGATGGTAAGAGGCAGTAAAGGGTAGAATTCAGGCAGCTCATGGTGGATTTACATGTTAGATTATAGCATAAAACAGTGGTAATATTGTTAAACTAGATGTAATTGCAAATTCCATTTTTTTTTCCCTATGTTTATAGCATAATCTTAGTTAAGTTTGAATCCACCTTCCTTTGCTGTTAAAAGTTTTTATTTTATTTTAGCGGGAGTACAAAATAAATGTACACAAACCTTTGACAATACTGTACATTGATCATAATCCATTCTTTAATCACACAATGTATATACAACACTTTAAGGACATCATTTAGCTGAGAACAAATATTTGCAATTTCTTTTATTTCTTTATTTATTTTTAAAGGCAGGAAAATAAGATGGAGAAAGGAAAAAAACAGGAACAACAAGACGAGCTTGGACTGATTCATCCTGGATGATCACTATCTCTGTCCCTTTCTTTTCTTGGGAATTCAGCTGAATGATGCCTCTCACACAGACTGACCGATTTAGCAAAACCAGTTAGCATTTCATGGCAGCCTTCGTCCATTGTTTTGCTAGTGCAGAGGCCAGGCAGCTACAATTGACTGTGGGCATCTTGTCCCAGTTTGTTAAAAATACAAAGATGACAATCTTTTAGACAGCTCTTACATTTTAAATGGAGAAACAGGCTCAGTATCAAGGAAACCCTATAATAGTCCCCCTCACCACAGGGAAGATCTCTCGGACCCCTTTAATCAGCATATATTTTATTTCTTAATGATTTGTTGCACTTTCTCAAAGAAGCTAAAACCAGTAGGACTGCAAGGCCCAGACTGCTAGACCGTGCTGAAGAATGTATTCAGACAGAGAAGGAAATTTGTAGTGCCTTCCTGAACATAAAACTGGTTCTTGCCCAATCTAATCCTTAAATGTGAACTTTCTTATTAAGCTTCGAGAAAGAAAAAGGAGAGTTTCTGCTGTCAACTGTATGAAGGCTTAGGACCCATTCTGACTACACAGTATAATGACAAAACCCAGGAAGGAGCAAAATCTGTCATTTTTTATTCATTTTTGAAAGATTTTGTGGTATTATTGGTCACTGAAAGGCTTTTCTGTTATAGTACTAAAAATAAATCATGCATCATTTAATGGGAATAGTATTTAATCAGCTCATTAATACCATATTTAAACTTTTATTTACAGGAGCGATAGAAATCAGCGTGTGCACAGGCTCTCCCCCACAGAGGTGAAGTCCATGAGAGATGTCCTGGCACATAATCTATACCAAGTGCGACAAAGGGTGCGTAAGTGACGTGTTATCACACACTGTTTGCAGACTGAAAGCTCTTGTTTGCCTTCCCCAGATCATGGCTATGGCAGGTGGTGGCACACTGTTGGTCTGGGGCCACACCGGTAGGAAACGTGGGCCCAGAGCTCTGACCTGGGAGCTGCACAGGGAAGGGATGGAGGGGAAGGAGCCCTGGCTCGGGGCATGCTCCTGGGTGGAAAAAATGAAAGCAGGTTGTGGTTTTCGTTTTGTTGCACTCTGACAGCAATGTGAAAAGCCAGGAAAATCTGTGACTGAGCTGTAGGGGTCAGGCTTCCCTCGCTGCACAGCTACCTTGTGATTCGGAAACCACCTTTCCCAGACTGTCAAACATCCCCGGGGCAACCCGGGGCACCAGCCCCTCTCTCCGAGGCCTGAGGCAGCTGGCCTGGGTGACCAGAGGCTAAAGTAGATGGTGACCAGGCAGCAGGGAAGGGATGAAGGCTCCATGGGAGGCAGCGGATGGCAGATGGCCAGCAGGAGTGAAACTCCTCTGGGGAGGTGGGTGGACCAGC